>NC_069499.1:871844008-872131508 GCF_027579735.1 Bombina bombina | reverse complement strand
CCAAAGCAATAGGACACGGATGAAGGGAGGGAACAAGTCAGGTCACCTAAACGGAAGGCACCACTGCTTGCAAAACCTCTCTCCCAAAAACAGCCTCCGAAGAAGCAAAAGTATTGAATTTGTAAAAATTTGGCAAATGTATGCAGTGAAGACCAAGTCGCTGCCTTACAAATCTGTTCAACAGAAGCCTCATTCTTGAAAGCCCATGTGGAAGCCACAGCTCTGGTAGAATGAGCTGTGATTCGTTCAGGAGGCTGCTGACCAGCAGTCTCATAAGCCAATCGGATGATGCTTTTCAGCCAAAAGGAAAGAGAGGTAGCTGTCGCTTTCTGACCTCTCCTCTTACCAGAATAGACAACAAACAAGGATGATGTTTGTCTGAAATCTTTAGTTGCTTTTAAATAGAATTTTAAAGCACGAACCACGTCAAGATTGTGTAAAAGTCGTTCCTTCCTAGAAACTGGATTAGGACACAGAGAAGGAACAAAAATTTCCTGGTTAATCTTATTAGAAACCACTTTTGGAAGAAAACCAGGTTTGGTACGCAAAACAACCTTATCTGCATTGAACACCAGATAGGGTGAATCACACTGCAAAGCAGACAATTCAGAGACTCTTCGAGCAGAAGAAATGGCTACTAAAAACAAAACTTTCCAAGATAATAACTTAATATCTATGGAATGTAAAGGTTCAAACGGAACCCCTTGAAGAACTGAAAGAACCAAAATTTAGACTCCAAGGAGGAGCCACAGGCTTGTAAACAGGCTTGATTCTAACAAGGGCCTGTGCAAACACCTGAACGTCTGGTACAGCTGCCAGGCGCTTATGTAACAGAATAGACAGAGCAGATATCTGTCCCTTTAAGGAACTGGCTGACAGACCTTTCTCCAATCCTTCTTGGAGAAAAGCCAGTATCCTTGGAATCCTAACCTTACTCCACGAGTAACCCTTGGATTCACACCAACTAAGATATTTCCGCCATATCTTATGGTAAATTTTCCTTGTGACAGGCTTTCTGGCCTGTATCAAAGTGTCTATAACTGATTCAGAGAAACCACGCTTAGCTAGGATTAAGCGTTCAATCTCCAGTCAGTTGCAGAGAAACTAGATTTGGATGCTTGAATGGACCTTGAATTAGAAGATCCTGCCTCGATGGCAGTCTCCATTGTGGGACCGATGACATGTCCACTAGGTCTGCATACCAAGTCCTGCGTGGCCAGGCAGGCGCTATCAGGATTACTGAAGCCTTCTCCTGTTTGATTCTGGCTATTAGCCGAGGTAGAAGAGGAAACGGTGGAAAGACATAAGCTAGACTGAATGACCAAGGCGCTACTAGAGCATCTATCAATGCCGCCTTGGGATCCCTGGATCTGGATCCGTAAAGGGGAAGTTTGGAGTTCTGACGGGACGCCATCAGATCCAATTCTGGAATACCCCATAGCTGAGTCAGCTGAACAAAAACCTCCGGGTGGAGTTCCCACTCCCCCGGATGAAAAGTCTGACGACTTAGAAAATCCGCCTCCCAGTTGTCTACTCCTGGGATGTGAATTGCAGATAGATGGCAGGAGTGATCCTCCGCCCATTTGATGATCCTGGATACTTCCTTCATCGCTATGGAACTCTTTGTTCCTCCCTGATGATTGATGTACGCTACAGTCGTGATGTTGTCCGACTGAAATCTGATGAATTTGGCCTCCGCTAGTTGAGAAAGAAGGGTGGTGTGAGTGCTAGTCAAATGGTTAATGCTTAAATCCCTTATGTTGTCTGAAAAATCTCAAAATTTCAGACTATTGCTAGAAGAATAAAGATAGATGTGGGATAAGAGCTCTAAAGATAGAGCTAACCAACAGATAGTTTAGATTATACAATGAAATAACTGGAGAAACAAAATGTTACTAAGAACAAAGTATTTTTATATATAATAAGTTTATATAGCGGTTTAGGCAAATATCGTGTTAGCACATACACAATTTACTAAGGATGCCGGCATCTAAAAACAATAATAAAACATCATAAATGTATTAAAAAACAAAGGGAATCGGCCGATACTTGAATTCTAAATAATATAAGATAGACAGTAGAAATATATCTATCTATAAACTTGTTAAGGCAGATGACTTTTGTCACAATAATGCTTAGATTAGACAGTTAGTATGTCAAGGCACAGTACATGAAGAAAGCGTCTAATTTGTTAGCCGTTAGGAGTGACTGTGGGTGATGAGACGTGAAATTGAACGTCACGTCACCTGACTAATCGTTTTCCTCCAATCCCTGGATTCAGTGGTTATTTGAAAACATATTTCTTTGAAAAAAAAAAAAAAAAAAAAAAAAAAAAAATTATATATATATATATATATATATATATATATATATATATATATATATATATATATATATATATATATATATATATATATATATATATATATATATATATATATATATATATATATATATATATATATATATATATATATATATATATATATCCCAGTTGAGGAATATACAATTGTATCAAAGTGTGATTAGAATATAGCATGAGGAATATACAATTGTATCAAAGTGCGATTAGAATATAGCATTGAGGAATATACAATTGTATCAAAGTGTGATTAGAATATAGCATCCCCTTGATTAAAACACAGATGGATGTATGAGTAATTCCTGTGTGCCCTCTTGTTCCATCTCGCTCCCATCATAGCCTTAATCAAAACTACAGTACGGACATCCCCTTGATTAAAACACTGAGATGGATGTATGAGTAATTCCTGCGTGCCCTCTTGTTCCATCTCGCTCCCATCATAGCCTTAATCAAAACTACAGTACGGATAACAACTAAGTGCTTAGGAGCTTCACTGAAAAAACAGACAAAAAAAAACACGGATGAAAAAGAACAGATCAACATTTCACATAATCTAAAGCCGCGGATACAACAACTCGCTACAATTTGGAAAAGATTATTGGATATCGGACACTTGCAAGTATTGTTACTAACTGCTATATTCTAATCACACTTTGATACAATTGTATATTCCTCAACTGGGACATATATATACACATATATATTTTTACAAAGAAATATGTTTTCAAATAACCACTGAATCCAGGGATGGGAGGAAAACTATTAGTCAGGTGACGTGATGTTCAATTTCACGTCTCATCACCCACAGTCACTCCTAACGGCTAACAAATAAGACGCTTTCTTCATGTACTGTGCCTTGACATACTGTCTAATCTAAGCATTGGTAATATACATAGAGTTAAGATTATTGTGACAAAAGTCATCTGCCTTAAGTTTATAGATAGATATATTACTACTGTCTATCTTATATTATTTAGAATTCAAGTATCGGCCGATTCTTTTTGTTTTTTAATGCATTTATGTTTTATTATTGTTTTTAGATGCCGGCATCCTTAGTAAATTGTGTATGTGTTAACACGATATTTGCCTAAACCGCTATATAAATTTATTATATATAAAAATACTTTGTTCCTCCAGTTATTTCATTGTATAATCTAAACTATCTGTTGGTTAGCTCTATCTTTAGAGCGCTTATCCCACATCTATCTTTATTCTTCTCCGCTAGTTGAGGCCATGCTTGGAGCGTGTTGAATATCGCTCTCAGCTCCAAAATGTTTATTGGGAGAAGAGATTCTTCCCGAGACCATGTACCCTGAGCTTTCAGGGAGTTCCAGACCGCACCCCAGCCTAACGGACTGGCGTCGGTCGTGACAATGATCCACTCCGGTCTGCGGAAACTCATTCCCTGAGACAGGTGAACTTGAGACAACAGAGTCTCTGGTTTTCTGGTCCATTTGTATTTGAGGAGATAAATCTGCGTAATCCCCATTCCACTGCTTGAGCATGCACAGTTGCAGTGGTCTGAGATGAATTCAGGCAAAAGGGACTACTACGTCCATTGCCGCCACCATTAAACCAATTACCTCCATGCACTGAGCCACAGAAGGCTGAGGAATGGAATGAAGAGCTCTGCAGGTGTTCAACAGTTTGGACTTCCTGACCTCTGTCAGAAAAATTCTCCTTTCTACCGAGTCTATTAGTGTTCCCAGGAAGGGAACCCTTGTAAGCAAGGACAGAGAATTTTTCTACGTTCACCTTCCACCCGTGAGACCTTAGAAAGGCCAAAACAATGTCCGTATGAGCCTTGGCTCTGTGGAAAGACGACGCCTGTATTAATATGTCGTCTAGGTAAGGTGCTACTGCAATGCCCCGCGGTCTTAACACAGCCAGAAGGGACCCTAGCACCTTTGTGAAAATTCTGGGAGCGGTGGCCAACCCGAAAGGAAGGGCCACGAACTTGTAATGTTTGTCCAGAAAGGCGAACCTTAGGAACTGATGGTGATCTTTGTGGATAGGAATATGTAGGTACGCATCCTTTAGATCCACGGTAGTCATATATTGAGCTTCCTGGATCATAGGCAAGATTGTCCGAATGGTTTCCATCTTGAAAGACGGAACTCTGAGGAATTTGTTTAGAATCTTTAGATCCAGGATTGGCCTGAAAGTTCCCTCCTTTTTGGGAACTACGAACAGGTTTGAGTAAAAGCCCAGTCTTTGTTCTGCAATTGGGACTGGGTGTATTACTCCCATTGTTAGGAGATCTTCTACACAGCGTAAGAACGCCTGTTTCTTTGTTTGGTCTGAAGACAAACAAGAACTGTGGAACCTTCCCCTTGGGGGAGAATCCTTGAATTCTAGAGGGTACCCCTGAGCAACTATTTCTAATGCCCAGAGATCCGGAACGTCTCTTGCCCAAGCCTGAGCAAAGAGAGAAAGTCTGCCCCCTACTAGATCCGGTCGCGGATCGGGGGCTACCCCTTCATGCTGTCTTGATAGCAGGAGCAGGCTTCTTGGCCTGTTTACCCTTATTCTAGCCCTGCAGGGGTTTCCAGGTTGCTTTGGGCTGGGAAGTGTTATCTTGCTTTGCGACAGCAGAGGTTGCAGCTGGTCCGCTCCTGAAGTTGCGAAAGGAGCGAAAATTAGCCGTGTTTTTGGCCTTAAACGGCCTATCTTGTGGAAGGGCATGACCCTTGCCCCCAGTGATATCTGAAATAATTTCTTTCAGCTCTGGGCCGAAAAGAGTCTTCCCCTTGAAGGGAATATATAACAGTTTTGTTTCGGACGACACATCCGCCGACCATGATTTGAGCCAAAGCGCTCTTCGCGCCATGATGGCAAAACCAGAGTTTTTCGCCGCTAGTTTATCTAACTGGAAAGCGGCATCAGTGATAAAAGAATTAGCCAGCTTTAGAGCATGAATTCTATCCATGACCTCATCGTATGAAGTCTCCCTCTGGAGCGGCGACTCCAGGGCCTCGAACCAAAAAGCCGCTGCAGTAGTTACAGGAATTATGCAGGCAATTGGATGAAGTAGAAAACCTTGCTGAACAAAAATTTTCTTCAGCAATCCTTCCAATTTTTTATCCATAGGATCTTTGAAAGCACAACTGTCCTCTATTGGTATAGTTGTACGCTTAGCAAGTGTTGAAACTGCCCCCTCCACCTTAGGGACCGTCTGCCACTCGTCCCGTCTGGGGTAATTTATGGGGAACATTTACTTAAAGATGGGGGGGGGGGGGGAACAAAGGGTACACCTGGTCTCTCTCACTCCCTAGTCACAATATCCGCCACCCTCTTTGGGATCGGAAATGCCTCAGTGTATACGGGGACCTCTAAAAACCTGTCCATCTTACACAATTTTTCTGGGACCACCATGGGGTCACAATCATCCAGCGTAGCTAAAACCTCCTTAAGCAGGACGCGGAGGTGTTCCAGCTGAAATGTAAATGCTAAGGAATCTGAATCTGCCCGCTGAGAAACTTTTCCTGTATCAGAAATTTCTCCCTCAGACAGACCTTCCCTCACAGCTACTTCTGAGTTTTGTGAGGGTACTACAGATAAATTATCCACAGCGTCTGATTGCTCATCCTCTGTATTTAAAACTGAGCTATCGCGCTTTCTTGGAAAAACTGGCAGTTTGGATAAAAATGCTGCAAGGGAATTATCCATCACTGCTGCTAATTGTTGTAAAGTAATAGGGGCCAATGCGCTAGAGGTACTAGGCATCGCTTGCGCGAGCGTAACTGGTGTCGACACATGAGGAGAGGAAGAAGGACTATCCTCATTACCCTCTGTTTAAGAATCATCTTGGGCTACGTTTTTAAGTGTCACTGGATGGTCTTTAAAATGCTTAGATGTTTTAGCACACTTTACACATAAATGCAATGGGGGTACCGCCATGGCTTTCAAACATAAAGGAAAAAAGGTCCATCTGAAGACATGTTTGACATACTTATACAGCACTACAATACAGAAAAAAAAAAATCACTTTTTGAAAAAAACTTTACTGTGTCTTTAAATAATAAAAATCACACACTTTTTTTTCCAAATCACCAAAAAACATCCGATCTTTATGAAAATTTCAACACATGATCCCAATGCTTTGAAATGATTGCACACAAATTTTTAAATCAATTAACCCCTTATTGACCAAACCGGAGCAAATTGCAGTAAACAACCAGTTTAACACACTACAGCACGGTGCCAGTGTATTTGCTGCGGCCCTACCTTCCCTTAGGGTTATTTGTAGCAGAAATATAAGCCTCCTTGATGTCCTCCTGCACTCTCAGGACTCTACACATGAAGCTGCATGAGCTATCTTGAAAATCAACTGCGCAACTGAGGCGCGAAAATGAGGCCCCCTCCCCCTTCAGTCCAGAGTTATGGGGCCTTCCTAAGTCAGACTAGGCGTCTGATAATATGCCAGGCGAAATAAAAACCCCAAAAAGTGTTTACAACGTTTCAAACACTTAAATATAATATGCCATCAATAAAATAATCGATTTAGCCCATCACAGTGTCTACCAGTATTTAAGCCCTTAACTGAAGCCATCCTTCTATACTGTGTTTTACCTTCCCTCATGGGGATCTCTGTCAGTCTTCTAGCATTACCAGGTCTTGTTAGAATAAATGACTGAGCATACCTTAAGCAGTTAAGCCTGCAAACTGTTCCCCCCAACTGAAGTTCTCCAGTACTCTGTGGGAACAGCAATGGATTTTAGTTACAACATGCTAAAATCTTTTTCCTCTCAGCAGAAATCTTCATCACTTTCTGCCTCAGAGTAAATAGTACAAACCAGCACTATTTTAAAAAACTCTTGATTGAAGAAATAAAAACTCCAAATCTAACACCACAAACTCTTTACCCTCCCGTGGAGATGCTACTTGTTAGAGCGGCAAAGAGAATGACTGGGGGGGGCGGAGCTATATGGACAGCTTTGCTGTGTGCTTTCTTTGCCACTTCCTGTAGGGATTGAGAATATCCCACAAGTAAGGATGAATCCGTGGACTGAATACACCAAGTAAGAGAAAAAGTACATTTTAAACAGAAGTAAAACTAAAAAAAGTTGTACACAAATATTCTGCTAAACTGAACCAAGCCTGCCAGTGTGAATCAAAGAGCAGTAATTTTGTTGGCAAGTGTGCAGGATCATTACAGCACCACAACCACTTCTCACCTATATAGGGAAAAAGAGGGTAGGAAATGAAGTAACTGAACAAGGTACAGTTTATATAGAGGGTGCGCGAGTTCTAGATGTGTTACAAGCGACAAATATAAAATAGTCACATTTTATCTGTATTAATTAGTGGAAAAAGCAGAGAAGAAGGCGCCACAATAGTGCTCTATCAATAAGATAAAACAATCACGCACAAGTCAAATGCAAACTTACGAGATCCAAAGCACTTGAGAAGTGCCACAGGTACGGGCTGAACTATTCAAGCTGTTCAGCGAGCTTCCTTTTCGTATGAGTTGATAAAGACAGCCTCGCAGTTGTCAGTCCTGGATCACCGTAGTGCAGTATAAGCAAATGCAGCACAATATAAGGATAAAATAAAGCTTGTGATATCTGTATAAAATCAACTTAGTTTATTGTTGAAACACAATGCATTTTCCGGTCCTCCGACCGTTTCATCAGGTGTATACATATTAAAAGACATCACAGCTTATAAATGATTAGTCGGCGTCTAACATTGAATGCGCCTGCGTACAAAAAGTAAAGGATAGATATATATATATATATATATATATATATATATATATATATATATATATATATATATATATATATATATATATATATATATATATATATATATACATACACACACATATACACTCAAACCCAGCATATAGCATTACTAGATGTGTTCACACCCACATATATGAACCAATACAAATACAGAGATCCGTGGCTCTGTACTGAATGGTGCACAACAGTGGGAGTTAGTTGTTACCAACATCAACACACACAAACTGTAACATGGCAAATAATCATTCTAACATAAATAAAACATTAGTCAATTGCATACATAAAAAAGGTATCAATTGTAACGACATTGTTAAAAAACATCAACAAACATAACTGAGTACTTTTATATCTCACAGACCCATGAGTATAAAATGAACAAATTCGTGTAGACTAACAAAAGGAATTAGATGCACCAATATACATCAACCCATCAGTCAAAGGACTCCCATATGAGAAGGCACTCATTTGTCAGATAAAATAATAAATATAACCGGAGGGAGATGATATCGATCCTCAATTCCTATTGTCACTATGAAAAACATAATGTATGCTTACCTGATAAATTTATTTCTCTTGTAGTGTATCCAGTCCACGGATCATCCATTACTTATGGGATATTCTCCTTCCCAACAGGAAGTTGCAAGAGGATCACCCACAGCAGAGCTGCTATATAGCTCCTCCCCTCACTGCCATATCCAGTCATTTGACCGAAACAAGAAGAGAAAGGAGAAACCATAGGGTGCAGTGGTGACTGTAGTTTAATTAAAATTTAGACCTGCCTTAAAAAGGACAGGGCGGGTCGTGGACTGGATACACTACAAGAGAAATACATTTATCAGGTAAGCATAAATTATGTTTTCTCTTGTTAAGTGTATCCAGTCCACGGATCATCCATTACTTATGGGATACCAATACCAAAGCTAAAGTACACGGATGATGGGAGGGACAAGGCAGGATTAAACGGAAGGAACCACTGCCTGAAGAACCCGTCTCCCAAAAACAGCCTCCGAAGAAGCAAAAGTATAACATTTGTAAAATTTTGAAAAGGTGTGAAGCGAAGACCAAGTCGCAGCCTTGCAAATCTGTTCAACAGAGGCCTCATTTTTAAAGGCCCAGATGGAAGCCACAGCTCTAGTAGAATGAGCTGTAATCCTTTCAGGGGGCTGCTGTCCAGCAGTCTCATAGGCTAAGCGAATTATGCTCCGAAGCCAAAAGGAAAGAGGTTGCCAAAGCTTTTTGACCTCTCCTCTGTCCAGAGTAAACGACAAACAGGGAAGATGTTTGGCGAAAATCTTTAGTAGCTTGTAAGTAAAACTTCAAGGCACGGACTACGTCCAGATTATGTAAGAGACGTTCCCTTCTTCGAAGAAGGATTAGGACACAATGATGGAACAACAATCTCTTGATTGATATTCTTGTTAGAAACCACCTTAGGTAAAAACCCAGGTTTGGTACGCAGAACTACCTTATCTGCATGAAAAATCAGATAAGGAGAATCACATTGTAAGGCAGATAGCTCAGAACTTTCCAAGATACGTTTAATATCAATGGAATGAAGGGGTTCAAACGGAACTCCTTGAAGAACTTTAAGAACCAAGTTTAAGCTCCACGGGGGAGCAACAGTTTTAAACACAGGCTTAATTCTAACCAAAGCCTGACAAAAAGCATGGAGGTCTGAAACCTCTGCCAGACGCTTGTGCAAAAGAATAGACAGAGCAGAAATCTGTCCTTTTAAAGAACTAGCTGATAATCCTTTGTCCAAACCCTCTTGGAGAAAGGACAATATCCTAGGAATCCTAACCTTACTCCATGAGTAATTCTTGGATTCACACCAATAAAGATATTTACGCCATATCTTATGGTAGATTTTCCTGGTGACAGGCTTTTGTGCCTGTATTAAAAAGGTATCAATGACTGACTCGGAGAAGCCACGCCTTGATAGGATCAAGCATTCAATATCCATGCAGTCAGTCTCAGAGAAATTAGATTTGGATGATTGAAAGGACCTTGAATTAGAAGGTCCTGCCTCAGAGGCAGAGTCCATGGTGGAAAGGATGACATGTCCACTAGGTTTGCATACCAGGTCCTGCGTGGCCACGCAGGCGCTATCAGAATCACCGATGCGCTCTCCTGCTTGATTTTGGCAATCAGTCGAGGGAGCAGAGGAAACGGTGGAAACACATAAGCCAGGTTGAAGAACCAAGGAGCTGCTAGAGCATCTATCAGCGTCGCTCCCAGGTCCCTGGATCCGTAACAAGGAAGCTTGGCGTTCTGGCGAGACGCCATGAGATCCAGTTCTGGTTTGCCCCAACGATGGATCAGTTGAGCAAACACCTCTGGATGGAATTCCCACTCCCCCGGATGAAAAGTCTGACAATTTAGAAAATCCGCCTCCCAGTTCTCTACGCCTGGGATGTGGATCGCTGACAGATGGCAAGAGTGAGACTCTGCCCAGCGAATTATCTTGGAGACTTCTAACATCGCTAGGGAACTCCTGGTTCCCCCTTGATGGTTGATGTAAGCCACAGTCGTGATGTTTTCCGACTGAAATCTGATGAACCTCAGGGTTGCTAACTGAGGCCAAGCTAGAAGAGCATTGAATATTGCTCTTAACTCCAGAATATTTATTGGGAGGAGTTTCTCCTCCTGAGTCCACGATCCCTGAGCCTTCAGGGAGTTCCAGACTGCGCCCCAACCTAGAAGGCTGGAATCTGTTGTTACAATCGTCCAATCTGGCCTGCGAAAGGTCATACCCATGGACAGATGGACCCGAGATAGCCACCAGAGAAGAGAATCTCTTGTCTCTTGATCCTGATTTAGTAGAGGGGACAAATCTGAGTAAACCCCATTCCACTGACTTAGCATGCATAATTGCAGCAGTCTGAGATGCAGGCGCGCAAATGGCACTGTGTCAATTGCCGCTACCATTAAGCCGATTACTTCCATGCACTGAGCCACTGACTAACGTGGAATGGAATGAAGGACACGGCAAGCATTTAGAAGTTTTGATAACCTGGACTCAGTCAGGTAAATTTTCATCACTACAGAATCTATAAGAGTCCTTAGGAAGGGGACTCTTGTGAGTGGGGATAGAGAACTCTTTTCCACGTTCACTTTCCACCCATGCGACCTCAGAAATGCCAGAACTATCTCTGTATGAGACTTGGCAATTTGAAAGCTTGACGCCTGTATCAGGATGTCGTCTAGATACGGAGCCACCGCTATGCCTCGGTCTTAGAACCGCCAGAAGTGAGCCCAGAACCTTTGTAAAGATTCTCGGGGCTGTGGCCAACCCGAAGGGAAGAGCTACAAATTGGTAATGCCTGTCTAGAAAGGCAAACCTTAGGAACCGATGATGATCTTTGTTAATCGGTATAAAAGGTAAGCATCCTTTAAGTCCACTGTGGTCATGTACTGACCCTCTTGGATCATGGGTAGGATGGTCCGAATAGTTTCCATTTTGAATGATGGAACTCTGAGGAATATGTTTAAGATCTTTAGATCCAAGATTGGTCTGAAGGTTCCCTCTTTCTTGGGAACCACAAACAGATTTGAATAAAACCCCTGTCCTTGTTCTGTCCGCGGAACTGGATGGATCACTCCCATTACTAGGAGATCTTGCACACAGCTTAGGAATGCCTCTTTCTTTATATGGTTTGCTGATAACCTTGAAAGGTGAAATCTCCCTTGTGGAGGAGAAGCTTTGAAGTCCAGAAGATATCCCTGAGATATGATCTCCAACGCCCAGGGATCCTGAACATCTCTTGCCCACGCCTGGGCGAAGAGAGAAAGTCTGCCCGCCACTAGATCAGTTTCCAGATAGGGGGCCGTTCCTTCATGCTGTCTTGGGGGCAGCAGCAGGTTTTCTGGCCTGCTTGCCCTTGTTCCAGGACTAGTTAGGTTTCCAGGCCTGTCTGGAATGAGCAACAGTTCCCTCTTGTTTTGAAGCGGAGGAAGTTGATGCTGCTCCTGCCTTGAAATTTCAAAAAGCACGAAAATTAGACTGTTAGGCCTTTGATTTGGCCCTGTCCTGAGGAAGGGTATGACCCTTGCCTCCAGTAATGTCAGCAATAATTTCCTTCAAGCCAGGCCCGAATAAGGTCTGCCCCTTGAAAGGAATGTTGAGTAATTTAGACTTTGAAGTCACGTCAGCTGACCAGGATTTAAGCCATAGCGCCCTACGCGCCTGGATGGCGAATCCGGAATTCTTAGCCGTTAGTTTAGTCAAATGAACAATGGCATCAGAAACAAATGAGTTAGCTAGCTTAAGCGTTCTAAGCTTGTCAATAATTTCCTCCAATGGAGCTGTATGGACGGCCTCTTACCAGAATGCAGCCGCAGCAGTGACAGGCGCAATGCATGCAAGGGGCTGCAAAATAAAACCTTGTTGAATAAACATTTTCTTAAGGTAACCCTCTAATTTTTTTATCCATTGGATCTGAAAAAGCACAACTGTCCTCAACCGGGATAGTGGTACTCTTTGCTAAGGTAGAAACTGCTCCCTCCACCTTCTGTCATAAGTCCTGTGTAGTGGCGTCTATTGGAAACATTTTTCTAAATATAGGAGGTGGGGAAAAAGGGCACACCGGGTCTATCCCACTCCTTGCTAATAATTTCTGTAAGCCTTTTAGGTATAGGAAAAACGTCAGTACACACCGGCACCGCATAGTATCTATCCAGCCTACACAATTTCTCTGGAATTGCAACTATGTTACAGTCATTCAGAGCAGCTAATACCTCCCCAAGCAATACACGGAGGTTCTTAAGCTTAAATTTAAAATCTCTGAATCAGGTTTCCGAGTCAGAGATGTCACCCACAGAATGAAGCTCTCCGTCCTCATGTTCTGCATACTGTGACGCAGTATCAGACATGGCTCTTACAGCATTTGCGCGCTCTGTATCTCTCCTAACCCCAGAGCAATCGCGCTTGCCTCTTAATTCAGGCAACCTGGATAATACCTCTGACAGGGTATTATTCATGATTGCAGCCATGTCCTGCAAGGTAATCGCTATGGGCGTCCCTGATGTAATTGGCGCCATATTAGCGTGCATCCCCTGAGCGGGAGGCGAAGGGTCTGACACGTGAGGAGAGTTAGTCGGCATAACTTCCCCCTCGGCAGAATCTTCTGGTGATATTTCTTTTATAGTTAAAGACTGATCTTTACTGTTTAAGGTGAAATCAATACATTTAGTACACATTCTCCTATGGGGCTCCACCATGGCTTTCAAACATAATGAACAAGTAGTTTCCTCTGTGTCAGACATGTTTAAACAGACTAGCAATGAGACTAGCAAGCTTGGAAAACACTTTAAACCAAGTTTACAAGCAATATAAAAAACACAAATTTTGTCCAAATTTGAAAATAACAGTGAAAAAAGGCAGTTACCCTAACAAAATTTTTACAGTGTATGTAACAAGTCAGCAGAGCATTGCACCCACTTGCAAATGGATGATTAACCCCTTAATAACAAAAACAGAATAAATGACAAAAACGTTTTTTAAACAGTCACAACAAAAACTGCCACAGTCTACTGTGATTGTTACCCTCCTCAAACACGACTTTGAAGCCTTTTGAGCCCTTCAGAGATGTCCTGTATCATGCAGAGGGAAGCTGAATGTCTGTCAGTATTTTTATCTGCACAGAAAAGCACTAAAAAAGGCCCCTCCCACTCATATTACAACAGTGGAAAGCCTCCAGGAACTGTTTCTAGGCAAAATTCAAGCCAGCCATGTGGAAAAAACTAGGCCCCAATAAGTTTTATCACCAAACATACATAAAAAACGATTAAACATGCCAGCAAACGTTTTAAAATACACTTTTATAAGAGTATGTATCTATTAATAAGCCTGATACCAGTCGCTATCACTGCATTTAAAGGCTTTACTTACATTACTTCGGTATCAGCAGCATTTGCTAGCAAATTCCATCCCTAGAAAAATATTTTAACTGCACATACCTTATTGCAGGAAAACTTGCACGCTATTCCCCCTCTGAAGTTACCTCACTCCTCAGAATATGTGAGAACAGCAAAGGATCTTAGTTACTTCTGCTAAGATCATAGAAAACGCAGGCAGATTATTCTTCCAAATACTGCCTGAGATAAACAGTACACTCCGGTACCATTTAAAAATAACAAACTTTTGATTGAAGAAATAAACTAAGTCAAAAACATCACAGTCCTCTTACGACCTCCATCTTAGTTGAGAGTTGCAAGAGAATGACTGGGTATGGCAGTGAGGGGAGGAGCTATATAGCAGCTCTGCTGTGGGTGATCCCCTTGCAACTTCCTGTTGGGAAGGAGAATATCCCATAAGTAATGGATGATCCGTGGACTGGATACACTTAACAAGAGAAATAATTATTAAATATTACTAAATAAAAAATAAAAGAAAATTAAAAGACCATATATTAAAACAGTTCTTCATCGAATTAATTCCAATCTAAACCAAAATAATTTTACTAAATATAATAAATCCCAAATATACCGCTATAGTCGGGCTAGAACTCGCAACCTTAAGAGTGGGAGACAATGTGTCTAACCACAGAACCACCGAGTTTCTAGGGGATATTTGTAAAGTGATATCGTATATGGTGATAAAATGCTAGTGGCTGTTACACATAGTAAGAATTGGAAAATGTCATTACAATTGATACCTTTTTTATGTATGCAATTGACTAATGTTTTATGTATGTTAGAATGATTATTTGCCATGTTGTTACAGTTTGTGTGTGTCGATGTTGGCAACGACCAACTCCCACTGTTGTGCACCATTCAGTACAGAGCCACCAATCTCTGTATTTGTATTGGTTCATATATGTGGGTGTGAACACATCTAGTGATGCTATATGCTGGGTTTGACTATATATATATATATATATATATATATATATATATATATATATATATATATATATATATATATATATATATATATATATATATATATATATATATATATATATATATATATATATATATATATATACACATACATATACATACATACATACATATATACACACACACACACACACACACATATATATATACATACGCACATATACATACATATATACACACACCCTCTGTTTTGACAAATAAGAGTCATGCCGACTTTTAGCATGTACTGATTGGTTTGTTACTTTTATACGCAGGTGCATTCAATGTTGTTAGACGCCGACTAATCATTTATAAGCTGTGATGTCTTTTAATATGTATACACCTGATGAAACGGTCGGAGGACCGGAAAACGCGTTGTGTTTCAACAATAAACTAAGTTGATTTTATACAGATATCACGAGCTTTATTTTATCCTTATATTGTGCTGCATTTGCTTATACCGCACTACTGTGATCCAGGACTGACAACTGCGAGGCTGTCTTTATCAACTCATACGAAAAGGAAGCTCGCTGAACAGCTTGAATAGTTCAGCCCGTACCTGTGGCACTTCTCAAGTGCTTTGGATCTCGTAAGTTTGCATTTGACTTGTGCGTGATTGTTTTATCTTATTGATAGAGCACTATTGTGGCGCCTTCTTCTCTGCTTTTTCCACTATTTCCAGATCCCTGCTTGTTTTTGTCGAACAACATTGGAAGAAGAAGATTTGCTGCCGGTTTCTGCACGGATCCAATTGGTTATCTGAGACTTTCCTTATTATCGATCTCAAAAGGTTTCTTTCGTTTGGAACACTCAAATGGGGACTTATCTGTGGTTTGAAATTATCTTACCATTGCTCTTCTAAGCACTGCTTTATCGTATCTTTGCTGCATTTAACCTCTTTGTGTTTATCTTAATATTTTATTATATATATATATATATATATATATATATATATATATATATATATATATATATATATATATATGTATGTATATATATATGTATATACATATACATACATATACATATATATATATATATATATATATACATATATACACACACATATATATATATATACACACACATATATATATATATTTTTTTTTTTTTCAGTTTTAAGCACTCAATTTTGCTTGGGTATCAGTGATCAGTCTTTTAGATTGCACTTTTTGATTTTATAAGTATAGTTAGGAATTTATGTTCTTAATTATATTATCTTTATGATCCGTCTTCTTTGAGAGTATCACACGATTTTTTAGTGATATATCACTATTTTTCATGTTTTAGGCGCCTTTAACTTATATACACTTCACATTTATCTGTACTAATTAACCTATGAGATGGTGACAAAAGCAATATTGTAGGATATGTGCATATTTTTTTTTTGACAATAAATACCAAGAGAAAATTGAAGGGAATTTAGAAGTGAGGGAGATCTAGATTTTCCTTCCACCCAGGCTATGTGAATTTTTAAACCCGGAACCTTAGTGACTTAGCATTAAGTGTGATTGCTATGACAATGAGACTTATGCAATTTTAACAAACAAACATCACCCCCCTGCTGTGTTCAGTCTGGTAACCATTTTCCTAAACCAAGTAAGCAGAACATAAAAAGGGATATGGAACTCAAAATGTTCTGGCTAGCGCTTGCTGATTGGTGGCTAAATGTAGCCAATAAATCAGCAAGCGCTACCCAAGGTTCTGAACCAAAAATGGGCTGCCTCCTAAGCTTACATTCCTGCTTTTTCAAATAAAATTTTCAAGAGAACAAAGAAAATTTGATGAGTAAATTGGAAAGTTGCATGCTCTATCTGAATTATGAAATAAAACATTTGGGTTTCATATCCCTTTAAGATGCAGGGAAACAAAAATGCAAGCATTGAAAGTTGTAAATACTACATCTTCACAACCACTCATGCTTACCTGGGCTGATGTAATGGAGAAATGTTTCATGTAGACATTTTGTCCAGTGCTTGAAGATCTTTATATAAAACCAAGTCTATATACAGAAAACAAAATTAGTGTAAGAAACTAGACAACCTGGTGCTCTAAATGCACCCAGTGTACAAAGTACAGAGTTAAAGTTGCCTTTCCCATATTTAAGCCAAACATATTATACATAACAATCATACATAATAAATATACATATTATACATAATTATAAATTATACAGAACTATAAAAATATTGTACAATAGATAACCAAACAAACTGAAATCTGATTAGCTTCCCATGATCACAGACAGTGAGAGCAGCCGCACTCTACTCTCACTATCCGTGAACACTTCAGCAGACACAGAATGCAATGTGTTCAGTTACCATACTACAAATTATAACTTTATACATAATAATAAAGAACATACATATTATACATAATAAAATATATTATACAGAACATACTAAATATACATAAATTATACAGAACATTATACATAATTATACTATACAGAACATATTAAATATACATAATTATACATAACAATTTTACATATTATAAAAATATTGTACAATAGATAACCAAACAAACTGAAATCCGATTAGCTTCCCATGATCACAGACAGTGAGAGCAGCCGCACTCTACACTCACTATCTGTGAATACTTCAGCAGACACAGAATTCAACGTGTTCAGTTACCATACTACAAATTATAACTTTATACATAATATTATATAGAACATACATATTATACATAATAAAATATATTATACATAATAATAATAAATTATACAGAACATTAAATATACATATATTATACATATCAATTATACATAATAAAATACATTATACATAATTATAAAAATATTGTACAATAGATAACCAGACTGAAATCCGATTAGCTTCCCATGATCACAGACAGTGAGAGCAGCCGCACTCTACTCTCACTATCCGTGATCACTTCAGCAGACACAGAATGCAATGTGTTCAGTTACCATACTACAAATTATAACTTTATACAGAATAATAATAATAATAATAATAATAATAATAATATAGAACATTCATATTATACATAATATATTATACAGAACATATTAAATATACATATTATACCCAATACATTATACAGAGCATTAAATATACATAATCTATTATACATAACAATTATACATAATTATAAATTATACAGAATTCTAAAAATATTGTACAATAGATAACCAATCATAAACTGAAATCCGATTAGCTTCCCATGATCACAGACAGTGAGAGCAGCCGCACTCTACTCTCACTATCCGTGATCACTTCAGCAGAGACAGAATTCAATGTGTTCAGTTACCATACTACAAATTATAACTTTATACATAATAAAATTATACAGAACATACTAAATATACATAATAATAAAAAACAAACATTATACATATATACCAACGTGGCGTTCTGAACACGTCTGAGGACTGACGAATCTGGCTGAATCCTTGGCATACTTGATTGGTGTCCCAGCGAAATCTCATCTTGTGCAGCAGAATGACGTAGAAGATCTTGAGCAGCAGAGGTGTCCTCATGCAGCAAACAGCAGCTTGACCGGATAACCTTAAACAAATGTTAATGGGAGATGCACAGGAGACAGATATACATTCACAATAGACCAAGAAAAAAAAAAAAGCCAAAAAGGCATTTGGAGGTACAGATTGGAATCTGCCTAGCTTTCCATGATCACGGGTGGCGAGAGCAGTCGGCCGCACTGTCCCCACTGCCTATAAACACAGCTGTCAAACACAGAATACAATGTATACCTCCTCCTGCCTTCGTTATGGCAAATCATAAAACCTTAGCTTAACAGCAGCATTAAGGTTTCTGCTTTATAATTTATAAAGCAGTTTGTTACAAAATTGAATCTAATATATGGGAAAGGCAACAGTAGCCCCAGTCTCTGTCCTTACCAACTTGCAGCCTGGGTGTCAGCAGACGCAGTTGAAGTGAAGACCTCTCTGTATATTATGGCCTCTCGCTTCACATTGCTACATCTGTTGAGAGGAAACAAAGTTTCAGTTCTTGCAATACATAAGTAGCTATAAAAAGTAGTTATCCCTAAAAGGCAAATACAGAGAAGGGGGGTGTAGTGAAGTGTGCTTCTCGCACTGCATGATAAACACAAATACAGAGAAGGGGGTGTAGTGAAGTGTGCTTCTCGCACTGCATGATAAACACAAATATGATCATTCATGTACAGATTATAAGAGCAACACTGCCCCCCCCCCCCCAATATCTCTGTCTAAAAGGTAATGGAAAGTATTTTCTATCTTTCACATCTGTTTCCCAATGGTGTATATATAATATATATGTTAACATAACAAAAGTGACATAGGGACACAAACAAAATTAAATTACAACACATAAGAAAATACAGTAATATTTAAACATGGTTTTAAAATATAACTCTAGGATGCTTGACTTATAAATTAAACATTCACGATTCAGCTACAGTATATCATTTAACAACTTTCCAATTTATATTTCTATTACCAAATTTGCTTTATTCTTTTTGGTATCCTTTGTTGAAGAATAAAGCCAAGTCGGCTGAAAGGAGCCCAGGAGTGTGCACGTAAAATACAAAGTCTGTCGAAAGAACTGAAATAAGAGGGCAGTCTGCAGAAGCTTAGATATAAGGTAATCAGAGGTAAAAAGTATATTTAATATAACCGTGTTGGTTATGCAAAACTGGGGAATGGGTAATAAAGGGATTATCTATCTTTTTAAACAATAAAAATTGTGGTGTAGACTGTCCATTAACAAAAGGATACTATGAAAACTAAGCAACATTGATAACAGAATTAAAATAGGAAACTTGTTTAAATGGATTGGATAGAGTGATATTTTATAAGGACAGTTCACCTAAAAATGTTCTCCCATTTAAATTGTTCTCAATGATCCCTTTTACCTGCTGGAGTGCATTTAATGGTTTCTAATTAACTCCTTTACCCCTATTTTTGGCATTTGAAATAGGTTATTTAGCTTGAGGTTTCCCCAACCTATACTGAAAGTTTTGATACTGGAGTCTCAGCTATTGAAAAGCCTAAGTAAACACAGCCAGCAGAAGAAATGACACTCTCAGTGGGGTGCAGGATAGTGAAGTAATAAAATGACCTTAAAGGGACACTGAACCCAATTTTTTCCTTTCATGATTCAGATAGAGCATGCAATTTTAAGCAACTTTCTAATTTACTACTATTATCAATTTTTCTTCATTCTCTTGCTATCTTTATTTGAAAAATACCTCTAAGCTAAGGATCCAGCAAATATTTGGTTCAGTACCATGGACAGCACTTGTTTAATGGTGCTGTCCAATCAGCAAGGACAACCTAGGTTGTTCACCAAAAATGGGCTGGCATCTAAACTTACATTTTTGCTTTTCAAATAAACATACCAAGAGAAAAAAGAAAATTTAATAGGAATAAATTAGAAAGTTGCTTAAAATTGCATGCTCTCTCTGAATCACAAAAGAAAAAAAAATTGGGTTCAGTGTCCCTTTAAGCTCAACCCATTGTAATAGGCTGTGGTTTAAAAGCACAAAACCAGCTACTCCATATTCACAAATAAACCTGAAAATGCAATTTCTCACACATTTCATCTTCTGCAGCTGGTATAAACAAGTCATTGAAAATACATTTATAAAAACTGATTTTACAGTGTACTGTCAATTTAAGTTACATTTTTTTTACCACTGGCTGTTATTATGATCCCATGTGCAAGCAAGTACATTGAACATTTACATTAAAAAGGGATAGTCTAGTCAAAATTAAACTTTCATTATTCAGATAGGACTTGTAATTTTAATCAACTTTCCAATTTACTTTTATTATCAAATTTAGTTTGTTTTCTTATTAGTTGTTCTTAAGTTGAAACTAAACTTAGGTATGCTCATATGCTAATTTCTAGGCCCTTGAGGGCTGCCTCTTATCACGTTTTTTAAATTGCTTTTAACAAGAGACTGTGGGCCATATAGATAACACTGTGTTCAGGCACAAGGAGTTATTTAAGAGTTAGCACAACACAATACTAAATGCAACTCAATAGATTTGATATAGTCACAGTGATGTGATCAGGGGGATTGTCAAAAGGTGCTTAGTTACAAGGTAATCACAGAGGTAAAAAGAGTATTAATGTAACTGTTGGTTGTGCAAAACTGGGGGATGGGTAATAAAGGGATTATCCGTCTTTTAAAACAACAACAACAATTCTATTGTAGATTGTCCCTTTAATAAATAGCTGCCTACGCTAGTCAATCTTGCTTAAGAAGCTAAAACATTTGTTTTATCTTAGTAAAAAAAAAATAAAAAAAAAAATTGATATTTGCCCCACAAAATACTATTTAATGCCCCTTTAAGAGACAAGATACACACACACACTAGGACTATAAAAATCTTTCCCTATTCCTTTAAGGATAAAAGTCAAAATTAAAAATTACAGTCATGCCAAAGAGACACTGCAAGGACAAGTGGACAACATTACAGGGTCATTATTGTGGTAAAATTACATTAGTTAGAATATGTAATTTTAAGACTAGGGATCCTGCACCACTGTGGCATGTCTGCAGAAAGAACAGGACACTTGCAGGAACAGGTATTGGTTGAACTTTGTAGTGCTGCTCCACATTAGACAGTTCTCTTCAAACAGAGCTGTGCTCTGGCTACACTGTGTAAGTTTTCCTTAAAGTGCATTCAGAGCAAAGTGTTGTTTGAAGTGAACAGTCAAATATGCAGTAACGCTGCAATGCAGCAACACATTGCTTGTTGACTGTCTCTCAGAGATATTTTTTTCAAACCCACCCCTAGCCTTTCCTAGTCTGCAAAGCTGTTTATTCTGAATGTAAGACTTTCGTATGCGCATTGCATCTTTTTTATTACTACATTTCTATGTTAGACCAAGAGAAAAGGAAACCGATTTATTCAAGAGACATTTTAAAATTGATTTTTTTTGTATGCAGCTAATTTGCAATGCAATTATATTATAAAACATTAAAACATTCTTTATTTTTTTCTGTTAACCAACACATTGCAATTAAACTGGTGCCTTATTAGAGTAACTGTCAAATTTGAACACATCGCAGAAAGTGAAAAGTTCTGCCTCTGGGCTGCTTGGGACCCCCAGAGCAGTGCCGGTCCCAATCAGCAGCGCTTTCTGCTTGGGACTAGCAGTGCTCTGTGGGTCTTGAGCAGGACATTGTCTAATGCTATGTGTTTAGTCCCAAGCAGATACAATCAGTAACACAACTCTGATATTTAACTAGCGCCACCAATTGGGACCAGCACTGCTTTGATGGTCCGAAGAAGTACTTCTACTCTGTGTTTACCCCTTTGCGGATTAAAACGCACAATAATGCAGGGTCGCTAGTCTTAAAATTCCATTTGCTAATAACAAATTAGAGCATGTAATGGTTTGACTATTATCACCATTTAATTATATTATATGTCTGCAACAAAAATGATCTACTGTTATACAGGAAACAGCTCCAACACTATGAATTTAATGTATTTTACAACAATTTAACTCTTACCTGGTTTAACAAAGGAGGCACAGACATTTCTTTTGACAATGAAGTAGACACTGTAAGTGTTGGCTGTATGTCACCTGGTGCTGTAGATCTGATAACTTTAGCATCACCTACAGATACGGGGGGGGAAAAAATATACATACTACTTAAAGGGACATTCCAGTCAAAATCTAAATGCACATAGATGAATTACATCTTTGAATAGAAACATATTTACAATATACATTAGCAAAATAATTTCTAGTAAAAGTTATCACTATTTTAGTGTTAACATTTTTCTCTGCACGTGCATGTGAAGCATTGCTAGATATTGTCACTATACCCACATTTTAAATAATGCAGCTGCTCATATCACTGGGGCTTGTATCATGTCAGCAATGAACAAATTGAGTAATTACCAGATGGTACCAGCACCTTAGGCTCTCTAAGCAAGTGCTGTGTTTAAAATCCTGGTGCACGGTGCATACTTAAATACACTTTGGAAACAGCTATAGCTTTTATTAGAAGCATTTTTGATAATGCATGTATATTACAAAATTGCTTCTGTTCAATACCGAAATGCACCCATGTGGATTCCAATTTTGGCTGGAATATCCCTTTAACGTAAGAAACAGGACATTGTGGTAAATTTGCATTGCCTATAGTTAATACTCAAGTAGAAAATGCAGAGATATAACACTTATAAGAATGAACCTTAGATATGAACAAAGTCTTAAGGTCTATATTCTGGGCTGCACAGCATATCTATTTAGTGGGTTTAAGTGGTTAGCTATATGACCAAATGCTTCAAAACTACCACCTAACAGTCACTCCATATCATCATTTCATAAATGCAACAATTATAAAATAAAGAGCATAAGAAGGGAAAGAAATTCAGGTGTCTGTGGAATGGTATAAAAGGATCAGGAACAGAGCAATAATAAATACAACAAGAGTTTACCATGAATGTTAGCTGTGCATTTTCTAGGCTGGGCTTGCATGGGACGTATGATGGGGAGCATGACCTAAGGCTGAGGAGACAAACTTGTAATGTACCACAGTATATAACTAGCCTTAGGTAGCTTCAGCAGGGGCCCGCTGCTTCCACTTCCCAAAGACACAGCTGCTATGAAGACTGTTTACTGTACCTACCGCTAATAAACATATGGAAAAGAGATCTTTGCCAAAGAGGAGTTACTTGGATATAGCATGTGTGAAGCAGTCATGTAGGAAAACAAGACAAGGGTCCTTAGAGTACTTTGAAAAGGAGAGATATAGTGGTCATGTACTTTAATAGGAGAAATGCATTAGGCTATTTTTATTTAATATAGACTATAAAGTCAGAAACTTTACTTTGAAAAATAGGGGAAAAAAGGGAAAATTCAAAATGCTATATTAGAGGTAAATTATTTTATTTTAAAATATCATGCTCATAGGCGTCAAGAGACAATTTACAATCCACCATAGCTTTACAGCTGTATCCATGGGCACAGGGAGCAGGCGCGCACTGCTCCATATGTCCAAAAAAAACAGCTGCCACCATGTGCAGAGAGCTCACTGTAACATCTGCCAGTGATCATGTTGGGTCTAACAGGTCAGAAGAAAGTAAATTATGCTGTTAAGCAGCCATTGAAAATAAGGGGGGGGGGGGGATAAAATGCCATGCTAGAGGCAGTAATTTATTTTAGACTATACATGCCCAAAGGCTTCAGAAACAGTTACTCCCCACCATAGCCTTACAGCTGTAGCCACGGGCACCAAGAGCAGGTGCGGACTGCTCTTAGTGTCCGTAACTACAGCTGCCACCATGTGCAGAGAGCTCACTGTAACATCTGCCAGTGACCATGTTGGGACTATCAGGAGGGAAGAAAGTAAAATTATGCTGTTAAGCAGCCATTGGAAATAAGAGGGGGGGGGGGGGGAATGCCATGCTAAAGGCAGTAATTTATTTTAGACTATACATGACCAAAGGCTTCAGAAACAGTTTACACCCCACCATAGCCTTACAGCTGTAGCCACGGGCACTAGGAGCAGGTGCGGACTGCTCTTAGTGTCCGTAACTGCAGCTGCCACCATGTGCAGAGAGCTCACTGTAACGTCTGCCAGTGACCATGTTGGGCTTTACGGGAGAGAAGTAAATTATGCTGTTAAGCAGCCTTTGAAAATAAGGGGGGGGGGAAAAGCCATGCTAAAGGCAGTAATTTATTTTAGACTATACATGCCCAAAGGCTTCAGAAACAGTTTACACCCCACCATAGCCTTACAGCTGTAGCCACGGGCACTAGGAGCAGGTGCGGACTGCTCTTAGTGTCCGTAACTACAGCTGCCACCATGTGCAGAGAGCTCACTGTAACGTCTGCCAATGACCATGTTGGGCTTTACGGGAGAGAAGTAAATGATGCTGTTAAGCAGTCTTTGAAAATAGGGGGAAATAAAATATAATCCTAGAGGCAGAAATTAATTATTTTAGACTAGTCACATGTCCAGAGGCTTCAGAAACTGTTTACGCCCCACCATAGCCTTACAGCTGTAGTCACGGGCACCAGGAGCAGGTGCGGACTGCTCTTAGTGTCCGTAACTACAGCTGCCACCATGTGCAGAGAGCTCACTATAACATCTGCCAGTGACCATGCGACACCTACATATTAATAACCTGTACTTACCTGCAACCTGGTCTCACATCCTTGTGGAAGAAAATTAAGCTGTCATATGCTTGAAGTTTCCATAAAACCATTCTGCCATCCAACACCGGTTTCTAACCGCTGGAGCCATTTTTGAGCTGGACAGATATTCCAAACAAGCCAGCTAGAAGAGACAAAATAGACTTAATACATTTACATTATAGATTCCAGAGAAGTAACCTGATTTAGTCTGTGGTATCCCAACCTATACTGAAACACAAATAAAATAAAGAGCATAAGAAGGGATAGAAGAGTAAGCTAAATCCAGAGGTGTCTGTGGAATGGTATAAAAGGATCAGGAATTGGGTTAGTAAAGATTTGGTAATTATAGGCAGTGACAGAGGAATAATAAATGCAACAGAGTAGAGTTTACCATGAATGTTAGCTGTGCATTTTCTGGGTTGGGCTTGCATGGGACATACAATGGGGAACGACCTAAGGCGACAAACTTGTAATGTACCACAGTATAGAACTAGCCTTGGGTAGCTTCAGCAGGGGCCCTCTGCTTCCACTTCCCAAAGACACCGCTGCTATGAAGACCTTTACTGTACGTAACGCTAATGAACATATATGGAGAAGAGAGATCTTTGCCAAAGAGGAGATTCTTGGATATAGCATGTGTGAAGCAGTCATGTAGGAAAACAAGAGTCCTTAGAGTACTTTAAAAAGGAGGGATATGCCATTTTAAGTGGTCATGTATAAAGGTTAATGGAAATAATGTATAATTTTCATTAAAATATTGATATATTTAGGGATTATATTTTAACTGCATGTCCAAAGGCTTCAGAGACCATTTACAATCCACCATAGCTTTACAGCTGTACTCATGGGCACTGGGAGCAGGTGCGGACTGCTCCAAGTGTCCACAAGCACAGCTGCCACCATGACAGAGAGCTCACAGCAACGTCTGCCAATGACCATGATGGGCTTAAAAAGTACTTTAATAGGAGAAAATGCATTAGGTTGTTTTTTTATTTAATATAGACTATAAAGTCAGAAACTTTACTTTGAAAAATAGGGGACAAAGAGGAAATTAATAATGCTATATTAGAGGTAATAAAATTATTTTATTTTAAAATGTCATGCTCATAGGCATCAAGAGACAATTTACAATCTACCATAGCTTTACAGCTGTATCCATGGGCACAGGGAGCAGGCGCGCAATGCTCCACATGTCCAAAAAAAACAGCTGCCACCATGTGCAGAGAGCTCACTGTAACATCTGCCAGTGATCATGTTGGGTCTAACAGGTCAGAAGAAAGTAAATTATGCTGTTAAAGGGACAGTATACACTCATTTTCATATAACTGCATGTAATAGACACTACTATAAAGAATAAGATGCACAGATACCGATATAAAAATCCAGTATTAAACTGTTTAAAAACCTACTTAGAAGCTCTAAGTTTACCTCTGTTGAAAAGACAGCTGGAAAGCCCACTGCAAGTGGGAAATAAGAAACTCCCCCCTCCCCCTTCTTTTGCATATGAAAAGAAACTTTACACAAACAGGAGCAAGCTGGAGAAGGTAGCTGACAGTATTCACATACAACTTTGGGGCTTGGTTAGGAGTCTGAAAATCAGAGCAATGTTATTTAAAAATAAGCAAAACTATACATTTTAACAAAACAAAAACTTTATGGGCTTTATAAATAGATCATCTACAAAACATTTATGCAAAGAAAAAAAATGTGTATAATGTCCCTTTAAGCAGCCATTGAAAATAGGGGGGTGGGGGGGGGGGGGGGGAATGCCATGCTAGAGGCAGTAATTAATTTTAGACTATACATGCCCAAAGGCTTCAGAAACAGGTTACACCCCACCATAGCCTTACAGCTGTAGCCACGGGCACCAGGAGCAGGTGCGGACTGCTCTTAGTGTCTGTAACTACAGCTGCCACCATGTGCAGAGAGCTCACTGTAACGTCTGCCAGTGACCATGTTGGGTTTTACGGGAGAGAAGTAAATGATGCTGTTAAGCAGTCTTTGAAAATAGGGGGAAATAAAATATAATCCTAGAGGCAGAAATTAATTATTTTAGACTAGTCACATGTCCAGAGGCTTCAGAAACCGTTTACTCCCCACCATAGCTTTACAGCTGTAGTCACGGGCACCAGGAGCAGCCGCGGACTGCTCTTAGTGTCCGCAAACTACAGCTGCCACCATGTGCAGAGAGCTCACTATAACATCTGCCAGTGACCATGCGACACCTACATATTAATAACCTGTACTTACCTGCAACCTGGTCTCACAGCCTTGTGGAAGAAAATTAAGCTGTCATATGCTTGAAGTTTCCATAAAACCATTCTGCCATCCAACACCGGTTTCTAACCGCTGGAGCCATTTTTGAGCTGGACAGATATTCCAAACAAGCCAGCTAGAAGAGACAAAACAGACTTAATACATCTACGTTATAGATTCCATTCAGAGAACTAACCTAGCAGAGGTAGTCTGGATATGGCAACAGTATACAAAGGGATTATAATAATTTGAGAAACCATACTTTAGCCTGAGATATATACATATTAAAAAAAAAAAAAAAAAAAAAAAAAAAACACCACACATGCAACCACACTCAACATACTTAAAGGGACAGTTTACTAAAAAAAAATCTCCCCTTTAATTTGTTCAAAATGATCTATTTTATCTGCTGGAGTGCATTGTATTGTTTACAAGTAGCTAGTTTACCCTTATTTTGGCATTTGAAATAGCCGATTTAGCCTGTGGTATCCCAACCTATACTGAAAGTTTTTGGACTTAAAAAGGAGTCATTTTGGGAACAAAAAAACATTTAAAAAATGAACTTGACATTTACATTTTTTTTATAATTAAAGGGACAGTATACACCAGAATTGATATTTCAAAATGCTAAAGGGCGGTTTTCAAAGAACTAAGGGGCAGTTTTCAACGGTTTAGAAATCAGTTTGAGCCTAGCTAGGCTTAGCTTTTCAAAAATACAACCAAGGGAACAAAGCAAATTTAAATGATAAAAGTAAATTGGAAAGTTGTTTAAAATTGCATGCCCTATCTGAATCATGAAAGTTTTTTTTGGACTTGACTGTCCCTTTAACATCCGTTATTGCTTTAAGTTATTTACCTTTTAATTTCATAAGCTTTCCAGTGCCCTCTGAAATCAACTTTCAAAGACCAATAAGCAGGTAAGTCATATGACCTCTGTGTACACCTGCTCATGCACAGACTGCCTGGCTTATTCATCCGCGCTCAGAAACTGAGCAGTGTACGAGAATGCTGGTGCACCCGCAACCAATCAGCCTTCTCTGCAAGCTGACATTTCCAAGGAAACCAAAAAGCACCCTCCATCTCTGCAGTTCAATGTGAGCAGATCTGCATGCAGTGGGTGTTCATTTTCTATTATGTGACCAGCAGCACTATAACAGCTATGTTTTAAATGAAGAAAAATGTCCTTTTTTGTTTACCAAGCCCCTTACAGCGAGTGTCCCAGACTACCTCATCAACAGTGCTAAACTGGGAACTTCCAAGTACGTTTGTAAAAGGTTTTATACTGGATTTTTAGATCACTATCTGTGTATCTTATTCTTTATAGTAGTGTCTATTACATGCAGTTAAATGAAAATTGGTGTATACTGCCCCTTTAATGATTTCATATACTTGTAGTTGCTTAATCAAAATAAAAGCCATTAAAGGGCCACTAAACCCAAAATCTTTCTTTCATGATTCAGATAGAACATACAAATTTAAACCACATTACAATTTACTTCTATTATTTATTTTGCTTCATTTTTTAGATATCCTTAGTTGAAGAAAAAGCAATGAACATGGGTGAGCCAATCACATGAGGCTTCTATGTGCAGCAACCAATCAGCAGCTACTGAGCATAACTAGATATGCTTTTCAGCAAAGAATATCAAGAGAATAAAACAAATTAGATAATAGAAGTAAATTAGAAAGATGTTTAAAAATGCATTCTCTTTCTAAATCATGAAAGAAAAAATTTGGGTGTCATGTCCCTTTAACTTGTAATATGTTAGTAAAATATATTTTACATTATAATCCCTTTATTATCCATACCCCAGTTTTGCATAACCAACGCCGTTATAGAAATATACTTTTTACCTCTGATTAACTTGTTTTGAAGCTTCTGTGCTTATTCTTAAATAACTCCACAGCTGTGTGCACAATGTTATTTATATGAAACATGAACCAACGCCCTCTAGCAGTGAAAAAAACAGTCAAATACATTCAGATAAGAGGTGGCCTCCAAGGGCTTATGAGCCTACCTAGGTTAGTTTCCACTAAAAATACCAAAAGAACAAAGCAAATTGGAAAGTTGTTTAAAATTGCATGCACTATCTGAATCATGAAAGTTTAAGTCTGACTAGACTGTCCCTTTAAGTCTAAGTAATTGACAAACTATGTAAACACAGCCAGCAGAAGAAATGACACTCCCGGTAGGTGGGTAAAAGAGATAACTAAAAATACTTTTCCATTGTATTCTCTAAGTATTGGGGTTTGGTTTACAGACAGATACAATAAAGGAAGCAAATTTGTGTACACCAAGTGGTAACAAAAGATCAATTTTACCTGCAAGGTTAACCCATTTCAAAATAATAAACCCGAAAATGCAACTTCCCATACATTTTATACTCTGCAGCTAGTCTAACAACAACATGTCATTGGAAATACATTACGCAAAAAAACTTTTACTGTATACTGTCCCTTTAAATAGAAAGGTAAAAACAGAAATGTGCATAAATGCATTTAAATAGAAGCATTTACACAATACTGTATACAAAACAGGCTCAAACACAAAGCCCACTGGATGCAATTTAAACAGTAATGTACTAGCAGCACGTTTTGTTTTTTTATATTTATATTAAAAAAACCTTCCTTGTGCAAGTCTGTAATACACCCATTTATTTAACCCCTTAACGACCGAGGACGTGCAGGGTACGTCCTCAGAAAAAAGGCAGTTAATGCCTGAGAACGTACCCTGCACGTCCTCGGTTTGGAAAGCAGCTGGAAGCGATCCTGATCACTTCCAGCTGCTTTCCGGTTATTGCAGGATGCCTCGATATCGAGGCATCCTGCGATAACAATTTTTACCCCTCCGGTGCAGAGAGAGCCACTCTGTGGCCCTCTCTGCACCGGACATCGATGGCCGCATTCGTTGGTGGGTGGGAGCATAAATGGGAGGTGGGTGGGCAGCCATCGATGGCTTCTTAGTCAGAGAGGGGGGCGGGATCGCCGGGGGCGCGCACAGGCGCGCGCGCGTGCACAGGGGGCGGCGGGAGGGCGCGTGCACGGGGAGGGAGCGGGTGGGAACCGCTTACACTACAGAAACTTGTAAATATTTTTGTACAATATAATACAAAATATTAATAAAACGTAATGGAAGGGATCTGGGAGGGGGTGGGAGATTGATCTGGGGGGGGGGGAGCTACACTACAGAAAAAACTAAAATAAATTAAAAAAAAACATTTTTATATGCAAACTGGGTACTGGCAGACAGCTGCCAGTACCCAAGATGGCCCCCAATAAGGCAGTGGGGGGGGGGGGGGTAGAGAGCTGTTTTGGGGGGGGGGGATCAGAGAGGTTGGGGGCTAAGGGGGGATCCTACATAGCAGCATATGTAAATATGCTTAAAAAAAAGTAAAAAAAAAAAACCTTTTATTTTAGTACTGGCAGACTTTCTGCCAGTACTTAAGATGGCGGGGACAATTGTGGGGTGGGGGAGGGAAGAGAGCTCTATGGGAGGGATCAGGGGGTCTGATGTGTCAGGTGGGAAGCTGATCTCTACACTAAAGCTAAAATTAACCCTGCAAGCTCCCTACAAGCTACCTAATTAACCCCTTCACTGCTGAGCATAATTCACGTTTTGTGCGCAGTGGCATTTAGCGGCCTTTTAATTACCAAAAAGCAACACCAAAGCCATATATGTCTGCTATTTCTGAACAAAGGGGATCCCAGAGAATCATTTACAACCATTTGTACCATAATTGCACAAGTTGTTTCTAAATAATTTCAGTGAGAAACCTAAAGTTTGTGAAAAAGTTGACTATTTTTTTTTATTTAATCGTATTTGGCGGTGAAATGGTGGCCTGAAATATACCAAAATGGGCCTAGATCAATACTTGGGGTTGTCTACTACACTACACTAAAGCTAAAATTAACCCTACAAGCTCCCTACAAGTTCCCTAATTAACCCCTGCACTGCTGAGCATAATACACTTGTGGTGTGCAGCAGCATTTAGCGGACTTCTAATTACTTAAAAACAACGCCAAAGCGATATATGTCTGCTATTTCTGAACAAAGGGGATCCCAGAGAAGCATTTACAACCATTTGTGCCATAATTGCACAAAATGTTTGTTAATGATTTCAGTGAGAAACCTAAAATTTGGAAAAATTTTACTTTTTTTTTTTATTTGATCGCATTTGGTGGTGAAATGGTGGCATGAAATATACCAAAATGGGCCTAGATCAATACTTTGGGATGTCTTATAAAATAAAATATATACATGTCAAGGGATATTCAGGGATTCCTGAAAGATATCAGTGTTCTAATGTAACTATCGCTCATTTTGAAAAAAAGTGGTTTGGAAATAGCAAAGTGCTACTTGTATTTATGGCCCTATAACTTGCAAAAAAAGCAAAGAACATGTACACATTGGGTATTTCTAAACTCTGGACAAAATTTATAAACTATTTAGCATGGAAGTTTTTTGGTGGTTGTAGATGTGTAACAGATTTTGGGGGTCAAAGTTAGAAAAAGTGTGTTTTTTTCCATTTTTTCCTCATTTTATAATTTTTTTTTAGTAAATTATAAGATATGATGAAAATAATGGTATCTTTAGAAAGTCCATTTAATGGCGAAAAAAACGGTATATAATATGTGTGGGTACAGTAAATGAGTAAGAGGAAAATTACAGCTAAACACAAAGACCGCAAAAATGTAAAAATAGCCTTGGTCCCAAACGGACAGAAAATGGAAAAGTGCTGTGGTCATTAAGGGGTTAAATGTTGGTTAATTCTATAGATATTTACAGACTGATCTCTTACACTAAAAATAAAATATATAGCTGCCTTTGCAAGAGTTTCAGTTCCTAGCCTAATTTTGTGATAACACAGGAACAAGCTACACAGCCCAATACATTCATTCAGTACAAAGCAGTTTGTTGTTTAAACTACAGACCTGTGTCTCATTTACTTAGGAACTTTTTATCCACTGAAATCAAGAGAACTGTCTCTTATTTGTAATCTGAACTATAGATCAAATCAATGCTACACAACTAAACGTTTAGAACATCAAGACATCTTTTGTAAAAGTTTAACAGCAAAATGCTTACAGTATTAATGGGGAAAGCACACGTAGTGAAGATAGTGCATTTATAGGTTTCTGCATTGCAGCTAAACAGTTTACTAGGTCACATTAAAAGAAGACAATAATTATTGTCTCATATACACCCTCATCTGCAGGCAAACACGTGATATAAATAGCACTGCTGAATATAAGATACAAATCACATATTTAACACAACAAAGTAATGCAAATCTCACCTGGTAAACACACAAACATCTCACAATTTTTTTTGGCGCAATTTCAGCCTTCCAGAAGCTCAAGCTTGTGTACAGGAAGTCGATTCAAATGCATAAGATCATGTGGCATACAGCAACCAATCAGAATAAAGGGTTTGTTTTTTTTTGTTTTTTTTAAACATGCTTTATTTGTATATAACAGTACATAATGAAAAGGGAATTTATGACAAAATAGTTCATTTTTATTATGGTTTCTTTTCTAGCAGATTTAACAACATTTAATTAAATGTAAGTTATTTTCTTGGATATACAGCAATACTTTACTTTAACAATTGGTATGGGGTGACCAACAATAATGCAGGACTGGTTATATCTCCAAAAGCAAAAGGGGACAGTATTAAAGGGACATGCACATGCAGCCTTTAAATAGACACTCACGCCACACACAGTCTTAAAAGGACAGATCACAGTATGTGAACCTTGCACACTCGCAAAGTCTTAAAGGGGCAGGCACACAGACTTAAAGGGACATTAAACTTTTTTTTTTCTAACATGGTTCAGATAGAGAATGCAATTTTAAAAAACATTCTAATTTATTTATATTATTTAATTTGCTTCATTCTTCAGATATCCTTTGTTGAAGAAATATCAATGCACACCTGGGTGAGCCAATCAGCAGCTACTGAGCCTATTTAGATATGCTTTTTAACAAAGGATATCAAAATAATGAAGAAAATAAGATAATGGAAGTAAATTAGAAAATGGTTTAACGTTGCATGATCTTTCTAAATCATGAAAGAAAAATTGTGAGTTTCATGTACCTTTAAGGGGACAGCACATCACATGCATGCAATTATGGTACAGGCACACAAGAAACACTTAGTCTTAAAGGGATAGGCACACTGCACACAGCCTTTAAAGGGACAGGCACACACAACACACACAGACTTAAAGGGACAACAAACCACATGCATGCAATCTTAATGGTACAGGCAAACAACCAACCAAGGAACGCTCAGTCTTAAAGGGATAGGCATACACACATTTGGCACACAGCCTTTAAAGGGACAACACACCACATGCATGCAATCTTAATGGTACAGGCACATAAGCATCCAAGGAACACTCCGACTTAAAAGGATAGACGCAACACAATGTACACAGCCTTTAAAGGGACAAGCATACACAACACACACAGACTTAAAGGGGCAACACACCACACGCATGTAATCTTAATAGTACAGGCACATAACCACCCACAGAAACACTCGGTCTTAAAGGGGTATGCATACACACAGCTTTTAAATGGACAAGCACACACAACGCACACAGACAACAAACCACACGCATGCAATCTTAATGGTACAGGCGCACAAGCACCCAAGGAACACTCAGTCTTAAATGGATTGGCACAGACAACACAATGCACACAACCTTTAAAGGGACAAGCATACACAACACACACAGACTTAAAGGGGCAACACACCACACACATGCAATCTTAATAGTACAGGTGCACAAGCACCCACAGAACACTTAGTCTTAAAGGGATAGGCACTGACACACATAATGCACACAGCTTTTAAAGGGACAAGCACACACACAACACACTCAGACTTAAAGGGACAGCACACCACACGTATGCAATCTTAATAGTACAGGCACATAACCACCCAAGAAACACTCGGTCTTAAAGGGGTATGCATACACACAGCTTTTAAAGGAACAAGCACATACAACGCACACAGACAACAAACCACACGCATGCAATCTGAATGGTACAGACGCACAAGCACCCAAGGAACACTCAGTCTTAAAAGGACAGGGACACACACACAATGTGCACAGCCTTTAAAGGGATAGCCACACATACACAACACACACAGACTTAAAGGGGCAACACACCACACGCATGCAATCTTAATGGTATAGGCGCACAACCACTTGTTAAAGGAGCACAAATACCCAAGGCACACAGTCTTAAAGGAACAGCTGATACCATACACAGTCTGAGAGGCAAACACAAGTCTGTGTATCCTTCAGACTAGTACCAGGCTCCTCTCCCCTGGACTCCTCCTCAGGCATTAAGGGACATAAAACTCAAACATTTTCTTTCATTATTCAGATAGAGCATGCAATTTGAAACTTTCTAATTTACTTCCATTATCTAAACTGTTTTGTTCTCTTGAATTCTTTTATTGACAGGGATACCTAGGTAGACTCAGGAGATGCTGATTGGTGGCTGCACATATATGTCTCATGTTATTGGCTTTCTCAATGCTCCTAGTAATGCATTGCTGCTGCTTTAACAAAGGATACCAAGAGAATGAAGCAAATTAAATAATAAAGTAAATTGAACTGTTGTCTAAAATTGTATTTTCCATCTGAATCATGAAAGAAAGATTTTAACATCCATGTCCCTTTAAGGCCTAATTGATCTTCTATGCTCCTTAAAAAGGTACAGGACACCTTACTGCAGCATGAACAAAAATCACTCTTTGACAAAAGCCTTTTATGATACTACCCCTGTCACATAAATTACACATTTGGGGCTGTTAGCTACTGGGACCCATGAAGCGCCTAAGCGAACAGAGCTTTAAAAAGGCACCGTCTTAAAGAGACAGGCACACAGCCTTTAAAGGGACAACTGCACACAATTATAATGGTACACACCCGTAAAGGAATAGATTACACTACACACAAACACAGACAACACACAGTCTTAAAGGGACAGATGCACTCACACAATGCATACAGACTTAAAGCACTCTAAATACAGTCTTAAAGGGACAGATCACAGCATGCACCAAGACAGGTGGTGCATGCAGTCTTAAAGGGAGAGCTCAAACCATATGCACAGTGTCTTCAGAGTACAGTCGCACGCAGAGTCACGCAACCTTAAAGGGACACTGAACCCAAATTTTTTCTTTTGTGATTCAGATAGAGCATGCAATTTTAAGCAATTTTCTAATTTACTCCTATTATAATTTTTTCTTCATTCTCTTGGTATCTTTATTTGAATTGCAAGAATGTAAGTTTAGATGCCGGCCCATTTTTGGTGAACAACCTGGGTTGTTCTTGCTGATTGGTGGATAAATTCATCTACCAATAAAAAAACTGCTGTCCACAGTCCTGAACCAAAACAAAAGCTTAAATGCCTTCTTTTTCAAATAAAGATAGCAAGAGAACGAAGAAAACTTGATAATAGGAGTAAATTAGAAAGTTGCTTAAAATTGCATTCTCTATCCGAATCACAAAAGAAAAAAATTGGGTTCAGTGTCCCTTTAAAGGAACAGCTTACACCATGCGGACACAGTCTTAAATGGGCTTGCACACACACACACATTACACGCAGGCTTACAGGGACAAACAAACAGCAGGCACAAAAACACACAGCCTTAAAAGGGACAGCTCACAGTTTTCATACACAGATTCAAATGGTTTAAATGGTTTAAAAATGTTATTGTTTAATAAGATAGATAATGGCAGTGGAGGGCCCTCTAGTGGGACTGTAGCAAAATTAAGGGATAGCTGACTTGAAGTCTGGAGTGTTCTTTTTTTTTTTTTTTTTTTTTTTTTTTAAATTAATTTTGATTCGTTTTTAACATAATACAAAATACAAAAATAGATGCCTTAACAAAAATAATAGGAGAGGTTTGCATACATTTTCTGGGTTCTGAATCTTGCTATCTTAACAATAAAATACTAAACATAAACATTTAGGCATTCAGTTTTATACCGCCTATTACCTTAATTATAGCGAATAACACCAGCAAAAAGGCATCTATCCAAAACCATAGGTATAGCATAGTTAAATTTCACTTGCTCTACCACTTAAATTGCCCTATTATCTATAACCCATTTCACTTCAATATTATTTATAGGGCTTATTAGTGAGTGGGAGCCGGAGGAGGGGGAAAGAGAAAAAAAAAAAGAAAAAAAAAAAAGAGAAATAAAAAGAAAATGAAAATTATTAGGGTATTAAGTTATTTTTCTCTTCCTACCAGATACCTAGAATAACTATTTCAGTGTTTCTAAAGGGAAAAATTAGATTTTCTTTTTCATTTATAGGAAAACTCTTAATTAATGGTGCCCATTTTTTTAAAAAAGTTTGGATATTTTGCTCGGTGTTCATATCTACGTTATGTTTTTCTAACAAATACTGTTTTTTCAGGTGTTTTTTAACTTCTGCTAAATTAAGAGTGCTTGGTTCCTTCCATTTTCTAAATATCAAATATCTAACTGTGAGAATAATTGCGTTAATTAACTTTTTATATTGAGTGTTTTGTAGCTCGTCCCAGAGAAATACTATCTGTAGTATACTAAAATTCAGAATCGGTATCCTTAGAGATTTAGAGACCCAAAAAACAACTTTCTGCCAGAGCTGCAGATTTTGGGACACTCCCAAATCATATGAATTATATTGGCCCTTGGATAAGAACATTTTGGACAAATATTAAATGTTAAATTACCCCATCTATCTCCCTTTTCTGGAGTATAATAAGTCCTATATAAGAGTTTCACATGGGATTCAGTCCAAGTTGAAGATAGTGTGCTTTGAGAAACCAATTCTATAGATCTCTTTATGCGGGGTATATCTATATTTTTAACTTACTCCATTGCTGTGATATCTCTCTTAAATTTGGGTCATTTAATCTGGAAATTATTATTTGATATCCTGTGGAAATTGAAAAAAATCCGTATTTAACCATCACAATCCAATTCTCCAAGTCACCCCATCCCCAGCTACACTCATGTTCCTCAATTAGCGTATAAACGTAATGTCTAATTTGTAGGTATGCATAGAAATCTTTGTTCTCTAGATTAAACTCCTGCCTCAGTGTACTAAACGATTTAACTATATCTAAATCTAATATCTGTACAATCCTGAACAACCCTGAGTCTCTCCATCTCTGAAAAATCTTTGATTGGGTACCATGTTGGAACTCTGGGTTTCCAAGGATCGTTTGATATCTGCAGATATTAGTTTTAAGCCCTAAAACTGAAAGGATCTTGCGCCATGCTATTATAGGCGTATATATAGATTTGAACTGTTTAATTTTTGTTGGTGTTTTACTAGGCCCACAGTGTAGTAAGGATACCGGTATAAAAGGATAAGTCATGTTGTATTCAAGGGTGTTATTAGTGACGTAATCTGAAGTTGTTATCCAGTCTAGCACTATCCTAGCCAAAGACACCAAATTGTATATTCGAATATCCGGAAGTGCCATACCTCCAGACCTTTTAGCTATACAAAGTTTTGTAATTGAAATTCTAGGTTTCCTACTTTGTCATATAAACCTTCTAATTGCAATATTTAGATCTCTTAAGTCCCTTCCTTTTAATAAGACCGGGGTATTTTGGAGGTCATATAACACCTTAGGCAAAAGTATCATTTTAAATAAAGCTATTCGACCTGATATTGATAATGGAAAATTTTGCCAATTTTTCATATTTCCCTTAACTTTGTCAAGTATTGGAGAGATATTTAAGGAATACCAGTTCTTAGGTTGTCGAGATATGACAACCCCAAGATATTTAAAGGAATCAGTTGCAACTCTAAAAGGGGTCTCCATCCTGGTGTCCCCTACCTCTCTAATCCAGAAAATCTCCGATTTTGAGACGTTAACCCTATAGCCAGAAAAGGACCCATATGACTCTATAATCGATAGCACTTTTGGAATATTTATCTTAGTGTTAGCTACGTAAAGAAGGATATCATCTGCGTATAAGGAGATTTTCATTTCCTTTGTTCCGATTTTAATACCCTCTAAAAACTGTCATATCATAATTGCCAATGGTTCAATTGATAGATTAAATAGAAAGGGAGATAGTGGGCAGCCTTGGCGTGTACCTCTTCTAAGATGTATTTCAGGTGATAGGTTGTTATTCACTACTATTTTTGTAATGGGTGATTTGTATAAATTATGTATAAAACTAACGAAATTTTCTTTAAATCCAAATTTGGTCAAAGAGAACAACAAATGATCATAGTGTATTGAATCAAACGCTTTTTCTGCGTCAATTGAAATAAGCGCTGGATCTACTGAAAGATTCTTTTCTTGTACGGCAGGTCCCTGTAAATTATTGTAAAAATCTATTACTAGGAAAATTTCCCTTATCTTAGCCGCAGAGTTTCTCTTGTACATAAAGCCTACCTGGTCCTCATGTACAATAGTAGGAATTACCCTTTGTAACCGATTGGCAAGTATAAACGTGAGCAATTTGTAATCAGAGTTTAAAAGTGCTATGGGACGATATGATTCTTTTTTTGAGGGGTCCTTTCCTGGCTTCAAGATCAACGTTATAAGAGACGCAATAGCTACAACGTAATTATTAATTACATTGTAGCTATCTTAGGGTTTATTTTACAGGTAAGTATTTAGTTTTAAATAGGAATAATTTATTAAAGTATAGTGTAGTGTTAGGTGTAATTGTAACTTAGGTTAGTTTTTATTTTACAGGTAAATTTCTCTTTATTTTAGCTAGGTAGCTATTAAATAGTTAATAACTATTTAATAGCTATTGTACTTAGTTAAAATAAATTGAAAGATGCCTGTAAAATAAAAATAAATCCTAAGATAGCTACAATATAATTATTATTTATATTGTAGCTATATTAGGGTTTATTTTAAAGGTAAGTATTTAGTTTTAAATAGGATTAATTTAGTTCATAATAGAAATATTATTTATATTTATTTAATTAATATTTAAGTTAGGGGGGTATTAGGGTTAGACTTAGGTTTAGGGGTTAATACATTTATTACAGTGGCGGCGGTGTAGTGGGGGGCAGGATAGGGGTTAATAAATGTATTATAGGTGGCGACGGTGTAGGGGGGGCAGATTAGGGGTTAATAAATTTAATATAGGTTGCGGCGGGGTCAAGGAGCGGCGGTTTAGGGGTTAAACTATTTATTTAGTTGCGGCGAGGTGCGGGATCAGCAGGATAGGGGTTAATAACTTTATTATAGAGGGCGACGGTATAGGGGCGGCAGTATGGGGTTACTAGGTATAATGTAGGTGGCGGTGGGCTCCGGGAGCGGCGGTTTAGGGGTTAATATGTATAGATTAGCTTGCGGTGGGCTTCGGGAGCGGCGGTTTAGGGGGTAATATCTTTATTGAGTTGCGGCGGTGTAGGGGGGGCAGATTAGTGGTGTTTAGACTCAGGGTACATGTTAGGGTGTTAGGTGCAGAAATCTCCCATAGGAATCAATGGGATGTCTGGCAGCAGCGAACTTGTACTTTCGCTATGGTCAGACTCCCATTGATTCCTATGGGATCCGCCGCCTCCAGGTGAAAACCAGGTACGCTGGGCCGGAAAAATGCCGAGCGTACCTGCTAGTTTTTTGATAACTAGCAAAAGTAGTCAGATTGTGCCGCACTTGTGTGCGGAACATCTGGAGTGACGTAAGAATCGATCTGTGTCGGACTGAGTCCGGCGGATCGAAGTTTACGTCACAAAATTCTACTTTTGCTGGTCTCTAGCCTTTGATAACTAAGGCGAATCAGCCTCGCCACAAATACGCTGCGGAATTCCAGCGTATTTGAGGTTGACGGCTTGATAACTAGGCCCATGTGTCTTTAATTTAAAATAGTTGCAGCTGTAGAAAAAGGTTTCAGATCGTTAGTGTGTGATCATTTGTACTGATTTCAATTAAACCGTCCATTATATTATTATCTTTATCTATCCATATCATTTAATAAGTTAACTTACCGAAGACACACTGCACAAGCAGATACCCCTAATATGATGAAGACCAAGAGTCCACCAGCTGCCAGAATGACATAAAGCAGGCCACTGTTCTCCAACATATTGTAAGTTTGCGGAGTAGAAACAAGATCTTCATCTTCATCATCAACATAAACAGGTTGTCTGGTGCTTAATTCCTTCGGCCTGATATTCTTAGGTTCAATGTTGTCCCTGGCAATGGTCTCAGGTTGTTCTGTAGACACTTCAATGTTGTCCCTGGTAGTGGTCTCAGGTTGTTCTGTTGACACTTCGATGTTGTACCTGGTAATGTTCTCAGGTTGTTCTGTAGACAAAAACAAAGCTTGTTAGGTAAAATAACACTGCTAAGATACTGAGTGATCAATAGAAAAAAATGGATAATACTCAAACGATCAATGAAAAAAATTTAAGTATTATTATTGTAACTTTTTAATTATAATACACAAGCATCATATTCTTCATTAAAATACATGATTATAGAATATGGATTTTAATTCATCCCTTTATATGACATTATATTTTCCAAACAATATTTTATGACACAGCTTTGCTCCATAAAGCCCATACAAAGTTGGACTGACCCAGCATTTCAGCCCTTCACTCGGGTTAGCAGCAGAGGCTACATATGTTTTCCCCCATTGGCATTCGCTCACAACTGTTATAGAAGTTATTAATATTAAATTACTGTTCTGTTAAAAAGTGATAGTCTATTATAGTTAAAGCTGTTTTGCATCATTTTGACTCTTTCAAATCCATATTGGTTATTATGTAAGTTAGTTAAGTTAGTAAACAACATTACAACAGCATCTCTAGAACATACCTTCATCAAAAACCTTAAGTCTCACTTGCAGGGATTTGTTGAAAGGAACATCATTCACAGCCAGAAAAACCTGATAGGTGCCTGAATCATTCAGGTCGGTGTTGTATATAAAAATAGAGCAATTGCCAGTGACGACAGCATCTTTAAATGCTTTAACCCTATTGTTGGGTGTCATCACCTGCTCTCTCATGGTTGTATACAACATAATAATTGGCCTGGATACATTGCTGTCCTCTGGGGTAAATGTCCATACCATAAAAATATATTTGGGCAGCTCAGCTGGGTTGCTAGTGTTGAATGAACATGGGATCAAGATCGATGAAGCCAAAGGTACATTAATCTCAGCTTGTTCCAGGTCAACATTTTTTATCTTAAGTGCTAGAAGAAAAAGGAGAAATTATAATTACTGTTTGGGCAAGTTCACAGTTTATGTCACATATCAGAAACATGGAGATATCTGTCTTTACATTTACACATTTAGGGCTAGGTTACAAATTGAGTGCAAAATATAGCTTCAGTGAAAGCGATATTTCTGCTCAACTTTAATACTAGTGCATGTAAATGTGTGCTGGTATTACAAGTGAGGTACAAAGCACTTTTAGTGACGTTTTTTTCTCTAACACCCCACACCAGCCAACTTTATCCCCCAAAAACTTCTTGGTGAAGTGTTTTTTTTTAACTAAAAAACTAAAATATACTTTATATCGGGGGCAATTGGGGCACTTTTAGAAAATTAACCAGAGGTCTGACCTCTGGTTAATTTTCTGAGCGCTAATTGCTACTGCGAGCTTGCGGTAGCAATAACCAGCCACTTGTAATGAATTCAATAGGCAGGCCATTGAATTCAATAGGCAGGCGAACTTTAAAACCTACAAGGACTCTTTCTGGCCACAATAGTGATGGAAAAGTTGTTTCAAGGGGACTAACACCGGGACTGTGGCATGCTGGAGGGGGATCCCTGGCAAAACTCCCATGGAAAATTACATAGTTTATGCAGAGTCTGCTTTTAACCCATAAAGGGCCTAAATCACCTAACATTCCCAAATTGTTTGCAATAACGTGCTTTAAAACATCAGTTATGATGTCGTATCTATCAGGTAGTGTAAGGGTTACAGCCGCTTCACAGTGACAGAGCAAACTCCAAGTGTAACGCACCGCAATCAACCGCAAACAGTCCACTTGCACAACCACGAGATAGATAGATTTGATAGATAGATGCATAGATTACATAGCTCAATCGATGCAATATACATATGATCGATACACTGTACATAGATCAATAGATTCAATATACATTTTATAGTTACGAATTACATCGATCAATAGATGCAATATACATTTGATAGATACGAATGTTATCGAATCAAAGATGCAATATACATTTTATAGATACAAATGACATCAACCAAAATATGTAATATACATTTTATAGATACGAATTACATTGATCAATAGATGCAATCTACATTTGATAGATACGTTTGATAGTTCGATCGATTTGATAGATAAATAGATCAATTTGAAATATATATAATTTCCCTGACAGATTATAACAATAAGACATGCGGTTTGTGACCCGTGGTGTGTTAAGTAGTACTATTCTTAGCAGTTTACTACAACCTGTTACTCCCCCTATCGGGGGAGGTCTATATGGCCTTCATTTTTGGAACCGGGAGATGGAAGAAGATGATTGTTCTGTCCGCCTACTTCAAATTTGTCAAAAACACAAGTGGCTGTCTCAAAGCAGTCCGGACAGAAGATAGATCGATAGATAGGATAGATAGATATACATAGATTGATAGTTAGATAGAATCGATAGAAGAGAAATAGATAGATTTGTTAGATATATAATTACCCTGATAAAGTATAATAATTAAACATGCGGTCTTGGACCCATGGTAACTAGGTTGTGTACTATTCTTAGCACTTTCAGCCCTGTAACTCCCCCTATTGGTGGAGGTCTATATGGCGGTTATGATTACCCTGACAAAGTATAACAACAAGACACGCGGTCTGGGACCCATGGTAATATTGTTGTGTTAAGTAAAACTTTTCTTATCACTTTAATCCCTCTTCCCCCCCCTTTTGTTGGAGTTCTATATGGCCTGCATGATTAGCCTGACAAAGTATAACAAGAAAACATCTGGTCTGGGACCCATGGTAACTAGGTTGTGTTTAAGTAGTACTATTCTTAGAACTGTAATCCCTGTTACTCCCCCTATCAAGGGAGGTCTATATGGCCTGCATGATTACCCTGACAAAGTATAACAACAAGACACACGGTGTTGGACCCATGGTAACTAGCTTGTGTTAATTAGTACTTTTCTTAGCACTTTAATCCCTGTTACCCCCCCTATCGGGGAGGTCTATATGGCCTGCCTGATTACCCTGAAAAAATATAATAATAAGACATGCGGTCTGGGACCCATGTTAACTAGGTTGTGTTTTAAGTAGTACCATTCTTAGCACTTTAATCTCTGTAACTCCCCCTATTTGGGGAGGTCTATACGGCCTGGATGATTACCCATACAAAATATAATAATAAGACATCTGCTCTGGGTCTTGGACCCATGGTAACTATGTTGTGTTAAGTAGTAATGTCCTTAGCATTTTAATAGCTGTTACTCACCCTATCAGTGGAGGTCTATATGGCCTGCATGATTACCCTTACAAAATATAATAACAAAACATGCAGTCTGGGACCCATGGTAACTAGGTTGTGTTAAGTAGTAATTTCCTTAGCATTTTAATACCTGTTACTCACCCTATCGGGGGAGGTCTATATGGCCTGCATGATTACCCTTACAAAATATAATAACAAAACATGCGGTCTGGGACCCATGGTAACTAGGTTGTGTTAAGTATTACTCTTCTTAGCCTTTTAATACCTGTTACTCACCCTATCGTGGGAGATCTATACGGCCTGCATGATTACCCATACAAAATATAATAATAAGACATCTGCTCTGGGTCTGGGACCCATGGTAACTAGGTTGTGTTAAGTAGTACTGTTCTTAGCATTTTAATACCTGTTACACCCTGTCGGGGGGAGTCTATATGGCCTGCATGATTACCCTGACAAAGTATAACAACAAGACACGTGGTGTGGGACCCATGGTAACTAGCTTGTGTTAATTAGTACTGTTCTTAGCATTTTAATACCTGTTACTCACCCTATCGGGGGAGGTCTATATGGCCTGCATGATTACCCTTACAAAATATAATAACAAGACATGCGGTCTGGGACCCATGGTAACTAGGTTGTGTTAAGTAGTACTCTTCTTAGCATTTTAATACCTGTTACTCACCCTATCGGGGGAGATCTATATGGCCTGCATGATTAACCGAACAAAATATAATAATAAGACATATGCTCTGGGACCCAAGGTAACTTTTTGTTAAGTAGTACTGTTCTTAGCATTTCAATACCTGTTACTCACCCTATTGGGGGAGGTCTATATGGCCTGCATGATTACCCTTACAGAATATAATAACAAAAATGCTCTGGGACCCATGGTAACTAGGTTGTGTTAAGTAGTACTGTTCTTAGCAGTTTAAAACCTGTTACAACACCGAATGGTGGCAGGTCTATCTGGCCTTCATGATTAGCCGCACCCAAACCCAAAAAAAAGCCAAGCGGTCTTGGACTAACACCCATGGCTAACTCGGTTGTTTCAATTAGTACTATTCTTAGCACTTTCATCCCTGTTACTTCCAGGCCTCTCGGGGGTGGTCTACATGGCCATCATGATTAGCCTAACAAAATACTACAATCCAACCTTGGCTCAGTCTTCATAGGCCCTTCATTGGCTGTATTTTGGTAGTACTGTTCTTATTAGTTTAATACCTGATACAACACCGAATGGTGGCAGCTCTATATGGCCTGCATGATTAGCCGCACCCAAACCAGAAAAAAAGCCAAGCGGTCTTGGATTAACACCCATGGCTAACTCGGTTGTTTCAAGTAGTACTATTCTTAGCACTTTCATCTCATCCCTGTTACTTCCAGGACTCTCGGTGGTGGTCTACATGGCCATCATGATTAGCCTAACCAAATACTACAATCCAACCTTGCATAGGAGTCGACCCATTTTTGGATGAGAACCTGGGTTATGCTTGCTTATTGGTGGGTAAATGTAAGTCTCCAATAAGCAAGCGCTATCCATTGTGCTGAACCTAAAATGGGCTGGCTGCTAAGACTTACATTTCTGCTGTTAAAATAAAGATAGCAAGATAACAAAGAAAAATTGATAATAGGAGTAAATTAGAAAGTTGCTTAAAATGTCATGCTCTATCTGAATCATGAAAGAAAAAATTTGGGTTCAGTGTCCCTTTAACAAAAGAAACCCCCTTAGTCAAAAAGTTAAACAAATTAGTTCTCAAAACTGTGTTATCTTGAAGAAAAACAAGATAAGGATACTCACAACAAAGAACAGACAAGTCAGATATTCTTCTAGCAAAAGAATGATAGTGGAGGGCCCTCTAGTGGGTCAGGAACGACATTAAGGGCTTAACAACTTGAAGTCTGGATATTGCTGAAGTGTGTTTGTTACAATGTTGCAGGTGTGGAGGCGGTGTTTGTGCTTACTTTTATAGGGTCCTGCGGCAGTGAGACCGGCCTCTTCCTGTTCCAGACTTCAAGGAGAAAGTTTCTTTTGTGTCCTAGGCAGAGCTTGGATAATGGAGAGAGCCAGGAGGAAGGCGATGCCACTGAAGAGGTTTCGTGAAGTGGTGGAGCTGACGGCGAGGAAGAAGGGACCTGCTGCAGGAAGAGAAGAGCATGTTTCAGATAATGTGGTACCCCCAACCCCCCAAAAGACTTCCCCCCCATGAGAAGATTTAATAAGGGAAGGCAGGCAGGGGAAGGGGTTCCAGCATGTAGGAGCCAGGCCCAGCGTCCTGGAGGGGAAGTGGCTGCACAAGGCCCCATGCGGCAGCAGCTACCAGGGAATATGGATGTCCCCAGTATGGGTCAGGCAGGGGTTAATGCTCTCCCAGTAGCTGGTAGGCCAGGTGATGCAGGGGGAGAAGTCAGGGGAGACAGCAGCTACTGTGTTGCCCGCATTGCCACCGGCGGCCATGGCAGCAGTCCTGGCCCTTGCACAATCTTTGGCTTCTGTAATGAGCCCAACTGCTCACAATCAGGGCCAGGATGCACCGGGGGCCGTCGGTGGAGCAGGCGGCGAGTCGCAGCCTACCGCACAGGCTATGGAGGTCAGGGAGGAAGGAGACTACCCCTCACACGGCTGATCCTGCGAGACTTCCTCCTCGAGATCATCGAGTGAGGAAGATCACGGCCGCCATCTTGGAAGGAGGGGCGGGGCACAGTGACATGACCTATGCGAGCAGAGCACCCCAGGTAAATTGGGGAGGCTCCGGTTCACGGATGGGGCTCTGGGAAGATGTGGGGCTGCAGGGCACTTACCGGATGGCGGCCCGGAGGGAATGTTGGTGGGGGGGTCGGATGGCCCACAGATGAGAGCCATAGGGGCGGGGATGAATCAAGCAGGCCCAACTGAGTGCTCTAGGGGCCAGAGTGATGTGTGTGTATGTGGGGGCCCTGTGGCAGCAATGATAAAACCGGGTATAACGGCTGCTAGGAATGAGGCTGTGAGTAGTGAGGCTGAACATGCAGGGATGGTGCATGAGGATAGGCACGGTACACAGTTTTGTGAAAGGGGGCAAATTGTGCATGGTGATGCGAGAATGAGGAATGCCACAGACATGGGTGATGGTATGGGTGCGACAGTTGATAGGGTTACTGAGGATATCATTAGGAGAGCTGTGGAGGCTGCACTGCGGGAAGCAGGCAGGCCGCAGGCTTCTCCTGGGTTCAGTGGACATGCCCAGGAGGGGTTAGGCCAGGAGGAGATTATCAGGAGGGCTGTTTCAACAGCCTTGGGGATGAATGCTGGGGCATGTAGGGGGGGGGATAAGGGCGAATGCATGTTTTGGGGACTCATTCGTGGACCAGAGTACTCCAAGTTGCTTTCCGCAGGTGCGTGAAAAGGATTCAGCAGCTGCAGTTTCAGGAACATCTAGTGCACTAGCGGTGGCTGGGCCAAGCAGGAAACCGGCAGCGGAGAGAGGAGCAGCGCTACAGACATCATGGGAAGGCGAGCAGCCGGCAAACTGTGAGTACTATGCACCTGACATTACACACGCTGACAAAGGGTCATCCACTAGAGGTTCAGGCTCAGATAGTGGGGAAGACTTATGGCTAGGGGGTAAGGGCCAGCGGAGGCTGCTGGGCAGGCGAAGGCTAAGACTGGGGCTCCAGTTTTAGGGGATAGCATGGTAGGGGCATCAGGGCCCGGGGGCCTCGAGCTCACACCAGGGCAGGTTCCACGAAGGGTGGCGGTGCAGGGTGATAGCTATCCCTGTCTGGTGCACTCTTTATATGGCCATCTCAAGATGAGGGTCATCAAGAAAATCCAGGAAGGGTGATACGTTAACATTTTTGAGCTCTCCCTGGATGCGTTTAGAGCCAAGGAATGGGCAGCGGATGGCACAGGCCACAAAAAGGTGCGCAGGCCTGAGAACTATGAGGAATGGTTAAAATGCTTCAGGGTGCTGGCAGCGTGTTACGTGGATAGGTGGCCCCTGCAGGGGCATAACTTATTCAAGTATCAGGACACCATTGAGGATATCCACAATAGATTTAAGGAAGGGGCATGGCGTGAGTACGACATGGCCTTTCGTAGAAAGATGGTAGGAAACCCTTTGCTGCATTTTGGTACTCAGGACATGCACCTCTGGTCAAAGTTGGGGTTGGAGGGGAATTCCCCTTACCCTGGACCGGTTTGGCAGGGGTTGGCAAGGCAGGGTCCGCGACTAAGTAAACGGGGTAGGGAGTGCTGGAAATTCCAGGACAGGCAATGCAAACAGGGGAGCATTTGTTCCTTTCGTCACATATGCAAGTTCTGCAGCGGCAAAAGAAAAGAGCAGGTCAAACCTCCACCCAAGCCAGGAGTTGGTGTCAAGGGCCCCAACCCCGCTTAAGCTGGCGGTCATGGGGACATGGCTGGACAACTATCCGGATCGGGATGCAGCTCGGCTGATACGGTCTGGGTTGGAGAGGGGGTTTCCGATTCCGGTGTTAGGTACGGTAGTGGGGTCTACGGTGCACAGGAATTTAAAGATTAGATTAGATTCGTTTATTCTCATTGTACAGAGTAAAAAACAGAGACAACGAAATTGTAATTGAATATCTAACCAATCCCATACACAGATAGTACTATAATGGTAAATCTAGCAGACAAAAAAGATCAAGTGACTTGTGCAAAAAGTTTCTATACCACAGAAATAGACACAAAATGCAAGTGTAAAAAAGTGCAAGTGCAAAAAATTTATTCTATACAAAGGAGTATATATATGTGTACAAAATACAATATAAAAAGTTGCTCATCTTAATCACACATGTGTATATTTGCGTTATGTATATAATGTGAATTATGTGTGTTATATAAATCACATATGTGTAATTTTACATTATGTGTGTGATGTGAGTTATATATAATAAAGGTGAAGTGAAAAAGACCATTAACAATCAATTAGATTAGGTTAAAACCATCAATTTGTTTCTCTGTTATAAAATAAGAAATCCAATCATAAAAAATAAAAAGAATAAGAAGATAAAAAGTTAAAAGAAATATGAGCAGGGTGCGTCTGCTTTGAAGATCTTCGATAAAAGGTAGCTGAGCACCTATGATATACTGGGCGGTTTTAACTACCCGTTGCAGAGCTTTACGATCAGAATCAGAATTAGTACAGTTTCCATACCATACTGTAATACAGTTTGTAAGAATACTCTCAATAGTGCAACGATAAAAATTAACAAAAATCTGAGTAGATAAATTAACTTTTTTTCAGTGATCTTAAGAAATAAAGACGTTGTTGGGCTTTTTTCACTAAAATTGAGGTATTCAAAGACCAAGTCAAATCTTCAGAGATATGTATGCCCAAAAATGTAAAACTTGATACACGTTCAACCTCAGTTCCATTTATATAAATGGGCAGATGTAAACAGCGATTGGATTTCCTAAAATCAATAATGATTTCTTTTTTTTAGTATTTAAGTCCAAGTTATTCTCAGCACACCATGTAACCAGATGCATTATTTCCTCTCTATAAGCTGATTCATTGTTGTTACTGATCTGGCCTATCACAGTAGTATCATCAGCAAACTTGATGATATTATTGGATTCATACTTAGGCAAACAGTCATGAGTGAAGAGAGAGTATAACAATGGACTCAATACACACCCTTGTGGAACACCAGACGAAATATGATTACCAATTTTTACCAATTGAGGTCTATTTGTCAAGAAGTCCAGGATCCAGTTGCATAATGAAGTATTAATGCCAAGATCATGGAGTTTGGCAGCCAATTTAATGGGAATAACTGTGTTAAATGCAGAAATAATATCAATAAACAGCATTCTAACATAGGTGTTATTGTGATCTAAATGAGTGAGGGCAAAATGCAACGCTGACGAGATAGCATCTTCTGTTGACCTGTTCTGATGATAAGCATATTGGTTAGGATCCAATGTAGGTGGTAGGCAGGTTTTAAGATATGCCATGACCAGCCTCTCGAAACATTTCATAAAGGCTGAAGTAAGTGCAATGGGGCGGAAGTCATTTAGACATACTGCTGCAGATTGTTTAGGCACAGGAATGATGGTGGTTTCGTTAAAACATGTAGGAACAGTTGTTTGAGCCAAAGACAAGTTAAAAATATCAGCGATTACTGTAGCCAGTACTCCAGCACAAGATCTTAACACATGGCCAGGGATATCATCAGGACCGGCTGCTTTGTGTACATCTACCCTAGAGAGAACGGGGTACACTTCAGCAACAGAAAAGTTCAGAGGCAATTCATCTGATGAATGCATGAATTTAGTGATTGATTCTTTATTATCACAATCAAAGCGAGCATAGAAGTGATTACGTTCATCCGGAAAGGAAACATCATTAATTGTGGGGACTATGTTTGTGGATTTATAGTCAGTAATGGCCTGTATTCCTCGCCACATACTTCTAGAGTCAGAATTGTTATTAAAGTGCTCCTCTATACGTGTTTTCAGGTCAAATTTAGCTCTTTTTATTCCTTTCTTTAGATTAGATTGTGCTAAACTATAAGCCTCAGCGTTGCCAGTTCTAAATGCAATGTTACGGACTTGCAGTAAGAGGCAAACCTCTTTGTTCATCCAGGGTTTTTGGTTAGGAAAGGTTTTAATCCTCTTATAAGTGGTTTCATTACTAACACAAGAGCGAATATGATCCAAAACAGAAGATGCATACAAGTCTAGATCAGTTTGGGAGTCACTCTTACCTCTTGCAACAAATGTAGTCCAGTCAGTAGATTGAAACTGTGCTTGAAGTTTTAAGGTCGCATCCTCAGGCCAGACTTTGACTGTTCTTACAGAAGATTTTTCACATTTAATGATAGGAGAATACCTGGGGTATAAAAACAGTGCAAAGTGGTCACATTTACCCAGATGAGGAAGAGGTAGTGCTTTAAAGGCATCAACAACATTTGTGTAAACATGATCTAATATTTTGTTCTCTCATGTAGCACAAGTAACATTCTGATAAAATGTTGGTAATACAGTTTTTAAATTAGAGTGATTAAAATCTCCTACTACAATGTAAGCTCCATCCGGTTGAGCAATTTGTTGCTTATTTATCGCTTTTTGTAATTCTTTCATTGCAGTTTTTGCATTAGCATCAGGTGGAATATATACTGCCATGATAATAACAGAAGTAAATTCTCTAGGTAAATAAAAAGGCCTGCACTTTAGCATCAAATAGTCCGAGTTAACTGAGCAGTAGCTTTCAATGATTGTAGACTTAGTGCACCAATGGTGATTTATATAAATACATAGCCCACCACCTTTGGACTTTCCGGATTCAATACTATTCCTATCTGCTCTGAAGATATCATGACCCTCAAGTTTAATGACATTGTTTGGAATATAACCGTTTAACCATGTTTCAGTGAAAAGTAGTATATTACTGTCTCTGATGTTTTTGCATGCGGAGATCCTTAATTTTAGCTCATCCATCTTGTTGGTGAGAGACCGCACATTGGCAAGAACAATACTAGGCAAAGGAACCCAATGGGGAGACGCTGACAGTCTATTGTGAATGTCTCCATGCTTGCCACGCCTCTGCTTGCGATCCCTACACCGTCTGCGCACGCCTTTCCTCGACAGAGCAAACTCCGGAGGCTCTACAGCAGTCCACGGCAAACTGACAGGCTCATGAGTTCCCAGAGGTGGTCAGGGAGAAACTGGCAATGGAGGTGGCAATGGGCAGGGTGTCCGGCCCATTTGCAGCTCCTCCGCTAGCAGATCTGGTTGTCTCCCCGCTTGGGGTTGTACCCAAGAAGGAGTCGGGGAAGTTCAGATTGATTCATCACCTCTCATTTCCGAAAGGGGAGTTAGTTAATGACGCTATTGACCCGGAGCTGAGCTCGGTGCGATGATGCATTAGGGGTAGTCAGGGACTGCTCATGGCAAAGCTGCACATTGAATCTGCTTTTAGACTACTGCCGTTACACCCGTCAGCCTTCAGGCTGATAGGGATGAAGTTCGAGGGTTCTTACTATGTGGACAAATGTTTACCGACGGGGTGTTCTCTGTCCTGTGCCCTGTTCAAGTGCTTTAGTTCCTTCCTCCACTGGGTGGTGCAGAAGTCATCGGGAGGAGGGTCAGTGGCCCACTACCTGGATGATTTTCTGTTGGTGGGTAGAGCAGGTGGCACTGAGTGCCACAGGCTTATGGAGCTAATGAAGGATATGATGGCAAGGTTTGGGGTTCCGCTTGCAGGGGAAAAAACACAGGGCCCTTGCACGTGTCTCACGTTTATGGGGATAGAGATTGATACGGTGAGCGTGGGTTGTAGGCTACCGAAAGACAAGGTATGCTGCAACTTGTGCAGGAGGTGCATAGACAAGACAGGGTTCCTATCAAGAAGGTCCAGTCGCTGCTCGGCCTCCTTAATTTCGCAGGGCGGGCCATACCGATGGGTAGAGTCTTTAATCGCCATTTGTAAGGCCAGCTGAAGGGTCCACCGGGGCAGGCTAAGTGGGTTATGGTCATGGCGGAGGTAAAGGAAGATTTAGATGTGTGGGGGAGTCTCTGGTGCATTTTAATGGTGTTTGTCTCTGGAGATGCCCCCCAGTTTCAAACCAGATGCTGCACCTTTTTATGGACGCAGCAGGCAGGCCAGGCTATGGGGGCATACCTGGACGGGCAGTGGAGCGCAGCACTGTGGCCTCAGGAGTAGATAGCGGCGGGTTGTACAAGGAACCTGACGCTGTTGGAACTTTTTCCAATTGTGGTAGCAGTGGAGATTTAGGGTGGTCTGTTAGCCAATAGGTCTGTTGTGTTTTGGACGGACAATATGAGTGTGGTGTACACCATTAATAAATTGTCCGCCTCATTGCCGGGGGTGGTGCATTATCTTAGGTATTTGGTGTTGCGCTGCTTGCAGCTCAACATTTGTTTTACAGTGAAACACGTCCCGGGAGTGCAGAACGTGATCGCTGATGCACTCTCTCGATTTAATTGGGAGCAGTTTAGGAAAGCAGCACCCAGGGCGGAAAAAGAGGGTCTGACATGCCCACCTTTTCTTTGGCAGCTGTTGAAGGTTGGGAAGGAATCCTCCCCTTAATCAGAGCATCATTGGCACGAGAACTTGGACAGCTTACTTGAGCCACTGGAAAAAATGGGAGGCGTTCTGTCATCCGAGAGACATGCAGGTACAGAGGGCTTCACAGTTGCAGGTGCTTGACTGGTTAGCAGTTCTGAGGCAGAAAGGGGTCAGTAGAATGGGGGCGGGGAGCAGATTGTCTGCTATAGCCTTCTTCAACAAAACATTGGGGTACGCCGATCATTCAAGAACGTTTTTAGTCAAGCAGGTGCTGAAAGGGTGGGGTAGGGTAGACCCCCTAGACCCCCGTCCAGTGGATTGGAGGGAACCCATCACTCCACTTTGGCTTAGAAAGTTGGCCTTGGAGTTGAATTCCGTTTGCACGTCGGAGTACAAAAAAGTACTTTTCAGGGTCACATTTGCCTTGGCATTTGCGGGGGCACTACTCCTGGGGGAGTTAGTGTCATCTACCAAGGCGAAGGGTACGGGGGGTATCCTGGCAGACCACATCCGTTCATCGGAAGGGGGACTGCTTTTGTTAATACCGCGTTCAAAGATGGATCAAGAGGGCAGAGGGACTTGATTGCCACTTGCAAAACATGAGTTTGTGGAGTGTTGTCCAGTGAGCTGCGTAGATGACTCCAGTAAAGTTAGGCCTGCGGGCACGCAGCAATTCTTGGCTCACGAGGATGGTAGTGCCTTGTCGGTTTTTCAGTTCCGTAGGTTCCTGGCCAAAGCAGCGGGGAAGGCTGGGTTGGATCCTGGAAGGATTGCCCCGCATTCATTTAGGATCGGAGCGGCTACCAGTGCGGCGGCGCGGGGAGCCTCCACACAGGAAATTAAAAGCATAGGGAGATGGAAGTCGGACCGATATAAAACATACATTAGGCCGACTAAAGACATATATAAAAATTATAAGAAAGAGAGAAAAGTTTTACAGTAGTTCAGCTACATGAGGGGGTGTGCTGGGGGTGTTTCAAACTTTCGCGGTTCAAGAGGGTTTCATTAGATGAAGCTATAGTGGGGACAACAAGGTGGGTGTCTTTGGGGACCGGCAAAAGGGGTTAATGTGGTTTACTCATGTTTTGCCAGGTACGTTAGGTGGAAATTCCCCTCCAGTTCGTGTGTCGATAGTAGGCCACTCCTTTATCCACTGGGCGTCCATCAGGGCGTTGCGGTCTTTGGAAGGTCAGCAACTTGGATTTTCCATGTCCAGGGCCAACTTCCACTGGTTAGGGCGCAGGGGCCTTTCATGGGCAGATTTGCCAATTCTTCTGCAAGAGGCACACAGGAGGTGGGGGCAGCCTAACATCTTAGTGCTGCACCTGGGGGGGAATGACTTGGGTTCGTTGCCCGCGTTAGACCTCATTAAGAGGATGGTAGCTGATTTAAAATGGGTGCACACCTGGCTAAAGGACGTGAAGCTGGGATGGTCCAATGTGGTTGCTCGACTGCATTGGAAGCATAAATAGTGACCCAAAAGGCAGCTTACAATGTGAGGAAAAATGTCAACAGGGAGTTGGGTAGGACGGTCATGGCTTTGGGTGGCTTCGTAATTAGACACAAGGCAATTACAGCCAACAAAAAGGACCTATTTTGCCCCGATGGCGTCCACCTAACGGACGCTGGGCTGGATTTGTTTTTAAAGGACATCAGAGGTGCGCTTTTAAGGATACTCTGAGGGAGCACAGGGGGAGTGCAAAAAAAAAAAGAGGAAATATTTTGATTACATTGGCAAAAAAAAAAATACGAAATTTATTATAGTTAAGGGTGAAGAATGGGTACCTGTTGGCTTAGTGGCGGCAAGAGTATGCTTGGCTCTCGTGGCGTTTGGTGGTCAAGGCCCTGGGGAGTGGGCACAGGGAGAGAAGAGTGATGGTCTAAAAAGAGGGAGGGGAGACACCCACTAGGTGCCGGCCTAGGGGTCCTCTCCCTTGCAGATGCAGGCCGAAGATCTCTAAACTTCACAGCTCGCTCCCGGTGTCATTGGGCGTGAACAGCCGGGTGTCACACCTCAAACATTGAAAGGGGCCTTGGCCGTCTGCTAGTAGGGGTTAGGTTAGGGTTAGATGCTGCCACCGATTTTTGTGTTACGAACTTGTTTACAAGTTTAAAGTTAAGTTATGTTCAAGTGCCTAGTATAAGAATATAGAATACTTAGGCACCAGTTATTCGTTTATTTAATAAACGTGACCATGACCAGTCTTTATCCCAACGTTGTTGTCTGGTCTTATTCTTATCTAAAGGGGGGTTCTACAGTATGTAGGATGGAATATGTGGTTTAGACCTTATGATAGTGGAGGGCCCTCTAGTGGGTCAGGAATGACATTAAGGGCTTAACAACTTGAAGTCTGGATATTGCTGGAGTGTGTTTGTTACAATGTTGCAGGTGTGGAGGCAGGTGTTTGTGCTTACCTTTATAGGGTCCTGCAGCAGTGAGACCGGCCTCTCCCTGTTCCAGACTTCAAGGAGAAAGTTTCCTCACCCACCTGTCCCCGGAGAGGAGGAGGAAGTTGGCGTTGATGCGGCAGAGTGAGGGTGAGTGGACCAGGCTGGGGTAGGTTTAATTGAGCTAGCCTTAGTAATCCCAGGTTGTTAATATAGCCATTCATCCCTAGCAGGAGGGTTGCACGATTCGACTGAGAGGGGTCACTTTTACAGGGCTGGATAGGGATGCCCTAGCTGGCGGGTGGTCAAGGCCCTGAGGAGAGGGCTGTCACGTGTCAGTCAAGGTCCTTATATTTCCCTGTGAAGAGAAGTTGTAATATCTCTTTAAGTAGAACCTCCCATCAACTGCTCAACCCTATTTAAAGCTCACTATCCACTTACAAATTGCCTGTTAATTGAAGTGTATGTCAAGCACACTTCTCTATCCTGCTTATACTCGCAGGTTACTTTCCTTTTCAGGTCAAAGCAAGAAATTGTTATCTCAACTTTAACTTCTGATTCTCTTCAATCTGGACTACAATCAAGACAAGTTGGTTATCTTATTTCTACAGAAATCTTTCTTACAAGTTATCAGTTTGAACTCTCTGTTTGTTTGTCTCCTCGCTTCACCGATAACCGGAAGTAAGTCACGCTCACACGCCGCGGTCTCACAAACCGCTCGAGTCTCTTCCAGGTAAGACGCTCTTTCCTGTTTTTCCTACAGCATCGGTTTGAATCGGATTAAGGTAAATTGCACCCTGACTGTATTTTATGCATACGAACTGTGCCAACAATTTACCGCATAAAACTGCTCTCATCTTCACTGATGTATGTTGAACTGAATCACCAATCACTTTCAAGCTAACTAAAAGTTAAGTGTAATACCGCTTAAAGGATATTGTAAATATAACTTTTATTTTGGTGTGTGAGTGTGTGAAGATGAATGGATGAACGGAGACTCAGAGGATAATAACTAAGATACAATTTATCTAACTGAAGTTATACTCGCTATCTAAACTATAGCTCTTTATATATATATATGATCATGCTACAAACCCTCTTTAGTTCAGAAAAGGCATATTACTCAGAACATGCTATCAAGTTTCTGATAATATCAACTATTTTTTGAACAATAAGCTCACCGTATTTGATCTCTTTTACACAGAAATAGTATCAGAGACAATATACAAAAGAGCAACAAAAACAACTCTTTACAAAAGTAACAAGTGTGTTACAGAATTAACAGGCCTCAAACTCTGCTAAGTAACAGTTCCACCATGGATGCACAAGAGGTTCAAAATGAAATTACCAATATTAACAAAAAATTAGACTACCTCGCCCATGGTTTAACTGAAGTACAAACAGAGAACACTGCATTAAAGATGAAACCACAGGTTTACTTTATCATAAAGGAAGACTTTATATCCCACAAAAATTACGTAAACTCATATTATCATACACACATGATAACATGCTATCAGGTCATACCGGAATTCAAAAGACCACCGAATTGACCCGACGTTATTTTTGGTGGCCACAGATGGAAAAGGTCATAACAGATTACATAACAGGTTGTGATATTTGTGCAAGGAACAAGTTAGAACACAAGAAACCCATTGGATACTTAACCTCCCTACCTATTCCTGATAGACCATGGTCAGTCATATCCATGGATTTCATTGTTGAGTTACCTCCATCTCAACAATATAATACGATATTTGTAGTAGTTGATCAGTTGACCAAACTAGCACATTTTACTCCACTTAAAGCTCTACCCACTGCTATGATAACTGCTAAGACTTTCATCAGTTCTATAGTCAGATTACATGGTTTACCAACAACCATAATAAGTGACCGGGGCACTCAATTTACCTCCGCATTTTGGAGATCTATATGTAAGTTGTTAAAAATAGATGCAAGATATTCAACAGCGTTTCACCCTCAGACTAATGGGTTAACAGAGCGTCTCAACCAAACATTAGAACAATATCTTAGATGCTACATTACGCACTTACAGGATGACTGGGTCACTCTCCTTCCTATGGCAGAATTTGCATACAATAATTCCATCTCTTCTTCAATAAAAATGACTCCATTTTTTGCCACTTATGGATACAACCCTACCTCCATAACAATCACTAACACAACAGTTAATTCCCCGAGCGCTACCACTTTTGCAAATAACTTACAAGACAGGTTAAAGATTCTAAAGACTCACCTAGCTGAAGCCAAGGACAGACAAAAAATTTACTATGATCAAAGACGACGACAAACACCTGACTATAAAATAGGTGACCAAGTCCTTTTATCCACAAAGCACTTATGGCTACAGACACCAAGTAAAAAGTTAGCTAAACAATTTATAGGACCTTTCATTATTGACAAAATCATAAATCCTAACGCAGTGAGACTTCACCTACCAACACATTATCGAATACACAATACATTTCATGTCTCTCTTATAAAACCTTATATATCAGATCATGAAAGATTAAAACTAACTCCTCCACCCCCTACATTTCTTGATAACCAAGAGGAATTTGAAGTGGAAAAGATATTGGATTCTCGAATCAGGAGGAAAAGATTGGAATATCTGATACAATGGAGAGGTTATGGTCCTGAGGAGAATTCCTGGCAACCTCAGTCTGCGGTTCATGCATCTGACCTTGTTAAACGTTTCCATCGTCGCTATCCTTCCAAACCTCATCCAGGTTCTCCAGGGGTGCTCCCTTAACGGGGGGGAGATGTAATATCTCTTTAAGTAGAACCTCCCATCAACTGCTCAACCCTATTTAAAGCTCACCTTTCCACTTACAAATTGCCTGTTAATTGAAGTGTATGTCAAGCACACTTCTCTATCCTGCTTATACTCGCAGGTTACTTTCCTTTTCAGGTCAAAGCAAGAAATTGTTATCTCAACTTTAACTTCTGATTCTCTTCAATCTGGACTACAATCAAGACAAGTTGGTTATCTTATTTCTACAGAAATCTTTCTTACAAGTTATCAGTTTGAACTCTCTGTTTGTTTGTCTCCTCGCTTCACCGATAACCGGAAGTAAGTCACGCTCACACGCCGCGGTCTCACAAACCGCTCGAGTCTCTTCCAGGTAAGACGCTCTTTCCTGTTTTTCCTACAGCATCGGTTTGAATCGGATTAAGGTAAATTGCACCCTGACTGTATTTTATGCATACGAACTGTGCCAACAATTTACCGCATAAAACTGCTCTCATCTTCACTGATGTATGTTGAACTGAATCACCAATCACTTTCAAGCTAACTAAAAGTTAAGTGTAATACCGCTTAAAGGATATTGTAAATATAACTTTTATTTTGGTGTGTGAGTGTGTGAAAATGAATGGATGAACGGAGACTCAGAGGATAATAACTAAGATACAATTTATCTAACTGAAGTTATACTCGCTATCTAAACTATAGCTCTTTATATATATATGATCATGCTACAAACCCTCTTTAGTTCAGAAAAGGCATATTACTCAGAACATGCTATCAAGTTTCTGATAATATCAACTATTTTTTGAACAATAAGCTCACCGTATTTGATCTCTTTTACACAGAAATAGTATCAGAGACAATATACAAAAGAGCAACAAAAACAACTCTTTACAAAAGTAACAAGTGTGTTACAGAAGTATAGGTATAGTTTATGAATCCAACTGTAGATAAGGTATAGTTAGTTTAAGAATAGTTTCACCTTAAAAAGTATATGGTTATGTGGAAGAATTGTTGACTTAGGAAGGTCTCAATTTATAAATGATACTGGGGATTATTTAATAATTCAACAATTCTACATTTAATATAAGGTAAATATAGTATAATTATAACCTATAGCCAAAAGGTGGCAACATGGTTGGCAGGTTAATTAATACTATAACACCTGGTGGTTTTATATGTTAAAATATAACAGAGTGTGGGACTCTGATGTAACGAAAAGGCAATATGAGGAATAGGCAAAAATATAAGGCAGACAAGATAAGGGTTTTTAGGCTGTTAGAAATATTATTACCAGATAGTGTCCGGATAAGAATGTGGCTGACAGCGGAGACCGGAGCCTTAGAATAGGACCTGCCGTGAGAACCTTACAGCAGAGATTGGAGCCTTGAATAGTAGCAGCTTTGAGACCCTGTGGCTTGGAAGAAAAGCTGAAGTGGTCTGGTGCAAATCCGGAACACGCTAAGGAAGCGTGTGGAGCTAGCGTAGGGTGAGGCATCCGGACGGAATCAGGAAGGCAGCAGAGATGCGGGTGACGTCACCGCTCTATTCAGCAGGCGATGAAGACGCTGACAGACAGCGTGAGAAACTGAAGTCGAGCTTCGCTGTAAGGGCTAAGGTAACTAAGCTTGTAAAACTTAGTAACAGAGGTGAAGTAGGCAACTTGAAGGCTTGTAATCAAAAAGTCCAGGATAACTCCAAGATTATTACTAGTAATTATAATTACTAAGCAAGTAAGGAACTGTGAGAGGGCGTTTTATACAGGTTGTTAGTTGGTATCAGGTATCCTTAAAGGTACAGGTACAGATCATGACAGTACTCCCCCGTCAATGATCCACTCAGGGGATCAAGGTTTGGGTCTGTCAGGATGTCTCCTGTGAAAAAGTGAAACCAAACGGGGTGCAGAGAGGTTCGCAGCAGGTTCCCAAGAGTCGTCCTCGTCCGGATAACCCTTCCAATGTACTAAATATTGAAGTTTGCCCCCACTACGGTGAGAATCTGTGATAGAAGCCACCTCACATTCCTGGTCCCCCTCCTGGAGCACATCAGGAACTTGAGGGGTAGGATCCGTCTCCCTTGTCGGTTTGTAAGGCTTCAATAAGGATACATGGAACGTGGGGTGGATTCGCAAATTCCCGGGTAGTGAGAGGGTAACAGCATTCCGATTCACAATTGCTCTGATAGAATAGGGACCTATGTATAGGGAGGACAATTTGCGGGAAGGATAAGGTAACCACAGGTTACGTGTGGAAAGACAGACCTTGTCCCCAATTTTGTAATCAGGCGATATCAGATGTTTCTTGTCATAATAAAGTTTATGCATATTCTTGGAGTGAGCGATATTGTCTTTAACAGTAGTAAAAGTATCAGATATTGTGTTAACCAAGTCATTGACTAGGGGGAAAGAACTATCTTGTAAATCTTCCTGATGAAAAACTGGATGAAATCCGTAATTAATGTAGAAGGGTGAGAACTTGGTGGTACTATTTACAGAGTTGTTGTAAGCAAATTCTGCATATATTAACAGAGATGACCAATTGTTTTGTTGATTGTTTATGAAACAGCGTAGAAATTGCTCCAACCACTGATTAGTCCTCTCTGTCTGACCATTGGTCTGTGGATGGTAAGAGGTACTTAACCGGCGGCGTATTTTCAGGGTTTTACATAATTCATACCAAAATTTGCTTGTGAACTGGGATCCACGGTCTGATGTTATACTAAGAGGTAACCCATGATGTTTTATTACGTGTTGTATCACAAGTTGGGCTGTTTGGTAACTTAGTGGTAGGAATAAAATGTGCCATCTTACTGAAGATGTCCACAACAACCAGTATGGTGGTAAAGTTAGAGGATTTAGGCAATTCCACTATATAATCTAGTGCTATATCAGTCCAAGGTCGAGAAGGTATAGGAAGGGGCAGTAAGTGCCCATATGGAGGTCGTTGTTGCGTCTTGGAGACTTTACAAGTTTTACAAGAATTGATGTAATTAGTAATATCTGTTTTTACGGTTGGCCACCAAAAATGTCTGGTAATAAGATTTATGGACCTTGAGATTCCAGGATGACCAGCTAGAGCAGTGTCATTATAACTATATAAGATTTTCTCTCTTAAGGACTTAGGTACGTACACAAGTTTGTCATGATAATACAGTCCATTAGTATGTAAGGTTACTAGTGATTTAGGTAAATCTGAATCTGATGTCAGATGTGTTTTTAATAAACTAGTTATATCTTCTGTGAGTCCTATAATGTGATCAGGAGGAATTATTGAGACTTGAGAGTGATGAGTTATAGGTTTATCTGGTATTCTAGAAAGAGCATCAGCTTTCAAATTTTTATTAGAAGGTCTGTATGTTATTAGATAGTTGAATCTATTAAAGAATAGATTCCAGCGGACCTGGCGTGATGTAAGGGTTCTATTTGTTTTCAAGTACTGCAAGATCCTGTGGTCAGTGTATATCAGAATGGGAATGGAGGTTCCCTCTAACAGGTGTCTCCAATGTTCGAATGAGGCCTTAACAGCTAGAAGCTCCTTCTCTCCTATTGTGTAATTTATCTCTGAATCAGACATAACACGTGAAAAGAAAGCAACAAGATGTAAGGGATGTTTAAGACTTTGTCTTTGCGACAAAACTGCACTAATTGCATAATCTGATGCGTCTACTTCTATGACATATTGCAATGAAGGGTTAGGATAGTATAGGAGTTGTAGTGAATCTATGTTTTAATGTATCAAATGTTTTTTGAGCTTCATCGGTCCAAAGGAATTTGACATTATTCTTTGTGAGATTAGTAAGGGGTTTGGATATATGGGCAAATTTTTTTATAAACTTTCTGTAGAAGTTCGCAAACCCCATAAACCTCTGAATATGTTTCTTGGACGTAGGGGTAGGCCAATCTAGGATAGCTTTTATTTTATTCTTTTCCATGTCAATTCCTTCAGGAGTTATGACATAACCCAGAAATGTAATATTATTGGTGTTAAAAATACATTTTTCTGGTTTGGCGTATAAATGGTGTTGACGTAGCCTGGAAAGTACAGCGCGAACATGTTTTATGTGGTCTGATTTGTTTTGTGAGTATATGAGTATGTCGTCTGAATAGATTACAACATAGATGTCCAGAAGATCTTTAAATACATCATTTATTAGATACTGAAAGGTGGCGGGCGCATTACAGAGCCCGAATGGCATCACTGTATATTCATAAAGTCCGTAGCGCGTACGGAAAGCAGTGAGCCACTCGTCTCCTTGTCTTACGCGTATAAGGTTATATGCACCTCTTAGATCTAGTTTTGTAAAGTATGAAGCCCCCTCAAGTCTTTCTATTAACTCTGGAATCAGAGGTAGTGGGTATCTGTTTTTTATGGTTCTGCGATTAAGTTCTCTATAATCAACTATGGGTCTAATAGTGCCATCTTTATTCTTGACAAAGAACATACCTGCTCCAGCTGGAGAGGTAGATGGTCTTATAAAACCCTTATGAAGATTTTCTTCGAGATAATCTTTTAAATAATCTAATTCGATTTTTGAGAGAGGGAAAATATGCCCACATGGTATATCTGCCCCAGGGACTAAGTCTATTGGGCAATCATATTTCCTATGGGGAGGAAGATTTTCTGACTCCCTTTTACAAAATACATCAAAAAAATCTGCGTATTCGGGAGGTATGTTGTTAGACTCGGTTTGTAAAATGTGATGGCTAGAAATACAAGTTTTTTTTACAATAATCAGAAGAAAATGAAACATCAGAAGTTTTCCATGATATAATGGGATCATGTAAAGTTAACCAAGAATAGCCTAAAACCAGAGGATATATGGGAGATGAGATAACGTCAAAAGATACATATTCAATATGAGTTCCCCCTATAGATACTTTTATGGGAATTGTGTGATGTGATATTGGACCAGATGATATTTGACTACCATCAATAACTCTAAGCAACACTGGATTTGTCTTTTTTATAAGTGGAATTTTATTTAAGGTTGTGAAATTCAAATCCATATAATTGGTGCTAGCTCCTGAATCAATAATCGCCCTGGAGGTTACTCGGTTCTCCCACTGCAAAATAAGTGTGAGTGAGCAGTTTGTAGAATTAGGGGTTTGAACATTATAACAGGTATTTAAACATGTTTTCTTACCCTTTTTCTGACGTCCCAGTATTGGACAATCTTTTACTGTGTGTTGTGCAGATCCGCAGTACATACAAAGGTTATTTTGCCTTCTTCTGAGCTTTTCTTGTGGATTGAGTGGACCTTTAATAAATCCAATATCCATGGCTTCAGGTGTGTTTTGTGAGTGGCTACGTGTTCTTTGTGGAGAGGGTGTAGAAAAAAGTGAACGTCTGAATGTGTTATCACTGGGACTGCGTTCAGATCTACGTTCTCTCAGACGTCTCTAGGCTAATAGAGAGATTAATTAACCCTTCCAAGGTCTGAGGCATTTCTACTCTTGCCAATTCGTCTTTAAGTGCATCACATAAACCTAACCTGAACTGTTTTTTTAGTGATAATTCGTTCCAACCACTATCCTTAGAGAATCTTTTAAACTCAGTTATATAATCCTCTACAGGCTTTTTTAGTTGTTTTAATGCTCTCATACCATTCTCAGCTGTGAGCTGCTTGTAGGGATCGTCATACAATTGTGACATTGCAGAAAAGAAAGATTCTAAGAATAGTAATATGAGATCATTTGTTTCAAAAAATGTGTTAGCCCATACACGAGGTTCCCCCCTGAGATAAGAGATAGTGGTAAGAACCTTGATTTGATCTGTGGGGTAGGTGAGAGGTTTAAGTGAAAATAACAAATAACAAGCATTCTTGAACTCTCTGAAGTGTTTTCTATCTCCCTGAAAATGTTCAGGTGGGCTGACATTAGGTTCCAAAATGTTTGCAGTTTTTTGTTTTTTAGCAATTTCCTTTATGTAAGACTTAAGTGCAGTATTCTCATGTTGCAAGGTGTTTAGTGCCTGTGTTATTGACTCAACCTTGTCAGTTAATGTCTGTACATGGGTCACTATACCTACTGGATTCATGATGGGCTTAGTAATTTATGTCACGTGTCAGTCAAGGTCCTTATATTTCCCTGTGAAGAGAAGTATAGGTATAGTTTATGAATCCAACTGTAGATAAGGTATAGTTAGTTTAAGAATAGTTTCACCTTAAAAAGTATATGGTTATGTGGAAGAATTGTTGACTTAGGAAGGTCTCAATTTATAAATGATACTGGGGATCATTTAATAATTCAACAATTCTACATTTAATATAAGGTAAATATAGTATAATTATAACCTATAGCCAAAAGGTGGCAACATGGTTGGCAGGTTAATTAATACTATAACACCTGGTGGTTTTATATGTTAAAATATAACAGAGTGTGGGACTCTGATGTAACGAAAAGACAATATGAGGAATAGGCAAAAATATAAGGCAGGCAAGATAAGGGTTTTTAGGCTGTTAGAAATATTATTACCAGATAGTGTCCGGATAAGAATGTGGCTGACAGCGGAGACCGGAGCCTTAGAATAGGACCTGCCGTGAGAACCTTACAGCAGAGATTGGAGCCTTGAATAGTAGCAGCCGTGAGACCCTGTGGCTTGGAAGAAAAGCTGAAGTGGTCTGGTGCAAATCCGGAACACGCTAAGGAAGCGTGTGGAGCTAGCGTAGGGTGAGGTGTCCGGACGGAATCAGGAAGGCAGCAGAGATGCGGGTGACGTCACCGCTCTATTCGGCAGGCGATGAAGACGCTGACAGACAGCGTGAGAAACTGAAGTCGAGCTTCGCTGTAAGGGCTAAGGTAACTAAGCTTGTAAAACTTAGTAACAGAGGTGAAGTAGGCAACTTGAAGGCTTGTAATCAAAAAGTCCAGGATAACTCCAAGATTATGACTGAAGCAGTCAAAAATTACTAAGCAAGTAAGGAACTGTGGGAGGGCGTTTTATACAGGTTGTTAGTTGGTATCAGGTATCCTTAAAGGTACAGGTACAGATCATGACAAGGGCACAGGGAGAGAAGAGTGACGGTCTAAAAAGAGGGAGGGGAGATGCCCACTAGGTGCCGGCCTAGGGGTCCTCTCCCTTGCAGGTGAAGGCCGAAGATTTCTAAACTTCACAGCTCTCTCCCGGTGCCATTGGGTGTGAACAGCCGGGTGTCATGCCACAAACATCAAAAGGGGCCTTGGCCGTCTGCTAGTAGGGGTTAGGTTAGGGTTAGATGCCGCCACCGATTTTTGTGTTACGAACTTGTTTACAAGTTTAAAGTTGAGTTATGTTCAAGTGCCTTGTATAAGAATATAGAATACTTAGGCACCAGTTATTTGTTTATTTATTTAATAAATGTGACCGGTCTTTATCCCAACGTTGTTGTCTTGTCTTATTCTTATCTAAAGGGGGGGTTCTACAGTATGTAGGACGGAATAGGTGGTTTAGACCTTAATATATAAAAAAAAAATACTAATTATATCTCTTGCTTGATCCTGGATATTACCCCTGGTAACAGAACAAGAGGTAAAAAATAGGGTCAGACAAAACAACCAACAAACTACTAAAGCTTCTACAAACTGTGCATGAGGATCCCTGAACCTCTCAAAGAATCTGGGGAGCTAGATGCTCAAAAGAGAAGCCATCAATCTACCCCTGGAAGACCCCACATGTCTACAATCTGACTGAAGACTTCCATATAAAGAGACCATTCCCTGAATGAAGGGATTGCTCTCTGAACACGCCAGAATTCTGGAAACCTCCCTCATCACCAGGAAACTGCGAGTTCCACCTTGATGATTGAGGAAAGCCACTGCCGTGACATTGTCTGACTAGAAATGCAGATACATTTCTCTTTTCAGGAGAACCCAGACTGAAGGGCCTTAAAAAAATAGCAGAGAGTCCCAGAAACTATATGGACAACTTTATCACCCGGAGTAACAAAGATCCCTGTGACCCCCAGACTGCACACCAACCTAAAAGACCTGCATCTGTCAAGATCACAGTCCAATTTGTATGGACAAAGGATGCCCCAGAACAATGGGCCGATGATTGATCCTAAAAAAAAAAAAAAAAAAAAGAATAGACATATTATAGCAAAGTGAAACCAAACAAAGGAATTGCATCAGACCTAAAACTTTCATACAAAAAGCTACAGAAGGAAAAGGAACTAACTGAAGATTAACACAAGCTAAGAGAAACTCCATCCTTCACTGTTATGTCAAAGAAAGCCTCATGGAGACTAAGTCAATTATTAAACCCAACAAAAATAATCCTGGACTGGAGGGGACAGAAAACTTCTTGGAAATTGAAGAAACAACAAAAGTCTGATGAAATGAGATACTGCTAAATGTAAAGATGGAACCCGAACCAAGATACCACCAGGTATGGAACCACCATACGCCTAAGCTCTTCTCACAGATAAGATAAACCCCAGAACCATTGAAAACCATTGAAAATAATTCTGGGAACAGAAGCCAAGACCATCTTCACTGAACAAGAGAAAGAATAGTCTGAATAGTTTCCTTCTTGTAAAAAAGGAACCTTGAGAAACTTGGGTAAAGTTTTCAAAACCAGAACTGGTCTGTAAGTTACTTTCTTGGGAACAATAAAGAGGATGGAATAAAAACCCTGAACCTGTTTCAATTCTAAAACTATTACCCTCACAGAATCTAGATCTAAAAAAGCCTTGATCTGAAACACTTAAAATGGAGAGAGAGGTTGAGATTTAGAAACCATGTCAGCAGACCAACTATAAGGCCCATAAGACAAAAACTGCTATAGCCATATTCTTACAATTGATCTTAATAAGATCAACAACACATCACAAACGAAAGCATTATCTGTACTCAAGAGTTTTAATTGATTAAAAAAAACCATCATCAGCAGACTCCTCAGGGAGCAGCTCAAGTAAACCCCCACACCAAAGGGTAGAGGCTGCAGCAATGCAAGTAATACTAATTGCTGACCTAAAAAGAAAACCTGCTTACTGAAAAAAGCCTTTCTGTAAAAAGACTCTGATTTCCATAGGGACTCTAAAAGAGGTACACTCCTCAATTATGCCGACCAAAGTAAGCCCCATCTACTTTGGGAAAATATTCCCAAAGTTCTAAATTAGAAGCAGGCAAAGGAAACATCCTTTTAAATCTTTGAGCAGGATTAAAAAGGTATACCAGGCTTAGCGTCAGGTGATAAGTGTACATATAGGAAGCTGTGTGGAAATCAAACCTATGAATGAAGTGAAATTTCAGAGATTGCTGAATCAAGCACTAACATTAGGGGTATTAATGCAAGAACAAGTCAGATTTTTGGTTCCTGAATATCTACTTGTGCCCATCTTTCATTATTTACCAAAGATATACAAAAGTTTGATGATGCCACGTGGCCTCCCAATTATTTTTGGGAATTAGGTCTATATTTGAAACCCTATCAGAATGGGTGGATTTAATACTTCAACCATTGGTGAAAAATTTGCAGGATTCTATCCATTTAGTGTAAAATACAAAATGTTGAGAGGAAGATGGGATACAAATGGATTATGGTTGATGCTGCTTCTTTGTACTCAAGTATACCACATCCATTGGGCATACGGGCAGTGAGATAGTTTTTTTATATAAGAACTAGATTTTCAGAGGAGTTCAAATAGTTTCTTTGTGAGGCGATTTAATTTTTGCTGAAACATAATTTCTTTATGTTTAATAATGAGTATTTTCTTCAGGTGGCACTGTGATTGGTGCAAAGTTGGCTACATCCTTGGCCATCTTATTTGTTGGATGGTAGGAAAGCCTCTATCTGTACAGCAGTGTTAACCCATTTGTAAACCAAATTGTGATGTACATGAAATTTAAAGATGATCTCATATTTATTGAAAAAGATCCTTTCAAATTTTCGGCCTTTATGACATACTTGAATAGTAATGATTTTAAAGGTTTGTTGGAGAAATACAGAAAGTGACAACTTATTAGATTATCAAGAGATGTGGGGTCTGGGAAAATAATGACTGATAACTTTCACAAGCTGATCTCTGGGAACACTTTTTTACACACTAAGTCGTGCCACCTGCCACATTTGGTGAGTTCTATTTCCACGGGCCAATTTATGCGAATAAGGAGAAACACTAACTCAGATGAATTATTTGAAAAACCTTGGCATTCACAGATAGGTTAAAACGTAGGGGCTATGACAACAAGGTGTTGACAGTTTGCTCAATTGTTTCATGACGGAATAATTCCGTCATTGGTCCTTAAGGGGTTAAGGAGAAATCACAGACAGATTTGATTTATGGATCTAGAAGAAGGATGTGTCTAACATAGGATTCAGTTGTTTTTTTCAACTCCAGTCAGTTTAATTTTAATGCAAATTTGTATCAAGGAAACCACCCACGCTATCCTCAAACTGGGCTCCCGGTTTGATACTTTCTAAGGATTGTGATAGGAATAAATTGATTAGAAGAAAGAACACCTACAGGGGTGGCACAGGTCCATGTATTACTAGTGGTATTTTAAGTGTTGGTAGCTCTTTCAGGAGCTCTGCGACCCATGAGAAGTTTGAGACTAAATTCTATGCTAATTGTAGGACGAACTTTGTGGTGTACTTATTGGAATAATACCTGTGTTTTTAACAGTATGTAGGTCAGACCTCCAGGGAACTTAGGTCTAGAATGAGGTAGCATATTAGACATACTAAAAATTATTGTAAAGACTCAGCTACAGCCAGACATCTTAATCTTGTGCACATGACTAATGTTTATCAGATCACAGTGATGGTTATAGACAGGGCCGTTCTTCCACCTAGAGATGGTGATAGATGTAAATTGTTACAGAAACGGGAACTCTATATTGGATATACAGACTTTAAACCATTATCCCATATGGCTTAAATCGTGAGTGGGATATGAGTTAGTTTGTAGAATGAAATTGTAGCCCCATTGGAGCAAATTTCTTCTGTGTGTGTGTGTGGTGGAGGTGGGGTGTAGTGATGTCGCAAACCTAAAATTTTGCGTTCGCGAACAGCAGACGCGAACTTCCGCAACTGTTCGCGAACGGGCGAACCAGGCGAACCACCATAGACTTCAATAGGCAGGCAAATTTTAAAACCCACAGGGACTCTTTCTGGCCACAATAGTGATGTAAAAGTTGTTTCAAGGGTACTAACACCTGGACTGTGGCATGCCGGAGGGGGATCCATGGCAAAACTCCCATGGAAAATTACATAGTTGATGCAGAGTCTGGTTTTAATCCATAAAGGGCATAAATCACCTAACATTCCTAAATTGTTTGGAATAACGTGCTTTAAAACATCAGGTATGGGGGCGTGGCCTAACTGAGCAGGGAGATGGTCGCATGAGCGCAGAGCTCCGCTCAGCACACTGGCTAATAAGCTGTTTAATTGACCCCAAGTGCGGTATCTTGCAAGCAAAATTAATGGGGTGCCCATACTAAACCCACCACTACTGGAGAATCTTGCAACTGGCAGCCGAGGAAGTGGTAAAATCACGGAGACGGCCATAGAGGTATAGGGCCGCACCGGATCCATTACAGACTCACCGGATGACAGGAGAAAGCAGAATCCGGTGGAATATACAGCAACAAGCGGCTGAGGATCAAGAGCTCCTTGCGAGGAGCGGTAGATGGTGAGAGGATCGGCAGCATTGTGGATGGAGGCCACAGGGCTCAAACAGAGTTACCAAGATGGCGCCGGCCCTACAGAAGCTGCAGAAATAAAGACGCAGCATGGTGTCTGACAGATTAGAGGGAAAATCCTCGACACAGAAGCTAAGGTGAGACCATGCAGAAAGCATATTAACAGTTCACATATGGATGTCATAAAATAACAGCGGAGCCATACCTCAAATAAAATATCACAGAGGGGAAACAAGGGGATAAATTGAACTCTAATATCTGCCTATAACCGCAATTAGGAGCAGCCTGTGGCTTCGGTTACTTCCAGCATAGACAATCAAAGAGAACAAGAGACAATAAACTATACAGCCACAGGGAACAATTATTATCTTAAAGTCAAGGGGTAGAAACACAGCAACGAGATCTGATAAATAGAGACATACTTGACCCCTTATTATAAGCTACCACGTGTAGAGGCTGCAGTACCAGATATATACACAAGGACACTACTATAATGTCTACTAGAAGATTGATTAAGGGAGATAAAACACCCAAAACAGTCACAGTAAACGCTTTTTTCAAAACATCACAGAACATAAAACCGAACCTTTTAACAGAGCCAGATCTAGAAGTACAAGAGGAATCAAATATGGAGCCTACAGTGACAGATGAAGACCTGACCCCAGTTACAAAAGGGGATCTGAGAGACTTGGTCTCTAAACAAGATATCACATCAAACTTCAAAAGATTATGGAATAAAATCGATAATATGCATACGGCAATGGCTAACAGCCTAGCAGATATTAAAACAGAAATAACGGAGCTAGGAGGCCGCATTGACTCCTTAGAGGAACACACTGACACGCTAGTGGAAGATATTACTAATGTCACTCAATCGGTTGCTGCCCACCATCAAGAGCTAAATGAGATCCAGGAGAAAATAGAAGACCTGGAAAATAGGAGTAGGAGAAATAATATTAGACTGAAAGGGGTGCCAGAGGCTATCCAAAACAAAGATCTCCTCACCTATATAGCCCAACTTTTTCATCAAGTGACGGCGGAGAAAGCAGAATTCAACATGGGCATTGAAAGAGCACACAGAGCCCTCAAACCTAGACCTAAAGAGGGTATGCCTCCCAGAGACATTATAATCAGGATGGCGCTGTTTCAAGACAAAGATAAGGACCTGCAAGCAGCCCGAAAAAACCCCACGTTCAAGTTCCAAGGAAACATAATACAATTCTATCAAGATCTTAGTATCAGGACTCTACAGCGAAGAGGCTCCATGAGACCACTTACACAGCTCTTGCGGAAACATCAAATCCCCTATAAATGGGGCTTCCCCTTTGCACTTTATATTACCAAAGACTCCAAAACGATAACCATCAAAGAACCAATGGACATACCTGAAGTCTGTACCATTCTAGGATTAGAAGCTCCCCAGCTTCCATCCTCTACACAGTCAACTCATTCACAGAAAGTAGTGGAACAGCTATCAAAAGCCCAATGGTCCAAGTCAAATAGGAAAAAACAGAAAACATGAGACCCCTGCCGCAAACCAACAAAGAACTTAGGAGATCCCTCTCTTACAGGGAAAACAAACTTCAATGAAGACCTAGAAGATTCCTAAACAGCAGATCAGTATATACTCAGACCTACTTGATAAGGACTTGGAAAGCAAAGATGGACTGATGAGACTTAAACTAAAATGTGGTCACTGGGGATAATTCCCCCCTCTCCCATTTTTTGTTGTGGGAAGAAGCTACCCGGCTACAGTGAATGGGAACAACTTAGCTTAAATATCACGTATCAGCACTTGAGAACTTTTTAAGCCAGTGTTGCTGGAGCAACACCTCCAGTAACTTTTTTCTGATTTTCATTAATTTTCCTCTTCTTCATTCCTTTTGTTACTCTATCACCTCTCCCCCCCCTCTTACTACCTAACCTTTTTCCTCCCTTCTCTTTCAGCCTCGGCTATATTTCTTTTGGCCTCAGTTTATATCTTGCTAGGTAGGAAGAGATTTATGGGACCCACTCTTTGGGTTACAAGTTATGATGTTATGTTTGAATGTTATTTATCTTATTATGTGTTTAAGGATGCCGGGAGTGGAAAGCTCCCAATGTTAGACTCCCAAGAATATATGGAGAAAAAATGCAACTTAGAAAACAGTAGAGCCAAGAAGGGTGACATAGGTGTTGGGGCTGTATCGATGCGAGGTAAGTTAGACAACTTAAACCAGGTGGAATATCGCAGGTGAGTTGCGGATTATCTCCCATAATGTAAGGGGTTTAAATACAGATGTCAAGAGACGACTGGCCTTTAAACAGTACAATACACTCAGAGCCAACATACTATTTTTACAGGAGACACACTTGGTTGAACCACTCCTCCCTTATTATTGGACTAAAAAATATTCAACACATTACCATGCCACAGCAGGAACAAAAAAAAGAGGGGTATCGATATTAATTCAATCCACAATAAACTTTGTACACGAATCCACTATCACCGATGTAGAAGGCAGATATATAATTTTAAAGGGCCAACTAGACAGTGTGGACACTGTCTTGTGTAATGTTTATGCACCTAATGAAAAACAACACTTATTTTTTGAAAGTCTCTCACACCTTCTGATACAATGGTCGCAGACCAGAATAATTCTAGCAGGAGACTTCAACATTCCCATGACAACTCAGGGTAACCCAAATAAGACACTTGGGTCAAACAAACTCCAGAGGCGCAGCAGTATCATTAAATCTATACATAACTCGCTGGGCTCCCACGCCCTACTTGACACATGGATTACCTTAAATGGCGACACAAATGAAACCACATTTTATTCAGCGGCACACAATACCTACTCTCGTTTAGATTATATATACACTAGCCAAATACTGCAACCATTGTTAATTTCCACTTCTATCTCTCCATGTGTGTGGTCGGATCACTCTATAGTGGAGCTTAGCTTGAAAGGTCTGAGTGACCCTCATAGAATTAGGTCGTGGACCTATGACCCCGTACTACATAAAAACCCAGAAATACATTCCAAAACCTTGCAACACCTCACTGACTACTGGGAAATAAACTCAGGGACAACAGACAACCCAATTCAGGTATGGGCGGCTCACAAGGCAGTAATTAGGGGGGCACTTATCCAGGGAAAGGCAATACATAACAGAAAAACAAGAAAAGACCTAACACAAGCACTAGGTGAAATAACACGTTTGGAAAGACAACACAAGCTGACAGGTAGCCACTCTATACTAAGGGCACTACAAAACAAAAGAGAACTAATAGCAAAACACATGACGTCTCAAGCCACCAGAGCCATAATGAGACTGAAATCTCAATACTTTATATACGCCAACAAACCGGACAGGTATTTGGCCCATAAGATCAGAGAGAGATTTCGAGCAGCCAATATAGCATTAATCGAAAAAAAAGACGGCACTAACACCACCCACCCCCAAGAGATAGTTAACACATTTGGGGAATTTTATGCAGAACTTTATAACGGCCAAAAAGTTAAACATTCTCCGGAAGTGGAGAAACTCACACAAGATTTTTTGGGATCTACCCCCTAGAAAAATTGACGGAGGAAGATAGAGATGATTTGAACAAACCCATAACAAAATTGGAGGTGGTTCTAGCAATCAGAGCCTTAAAACCGGGAAAGGCTGCAGGACCAGATGGCTTTCCCGGTGAATACTACAAACTATTCAGAGAATGCCTAGTTCCCCATCTAACTAAATTTTGCAATTACATATTGGAAGGTAACCCAGTTCCCCCTGAATTGCTCCAAGTAAAAATAATAGTCATACCTAAACCAGGCAAAGACCCAAAGAAATGCGCCAGCTACCGACCCATATCTTTAATAAATCAAGATTTGAAGATCTTCACTAAAATTTTGGCTAATAGACTCACACACATACTGCCCAAACTAATACACAAAGATCAGGTAGGCTTCATAAAAGATAGGGAAGCCCCGGACAACATTAGACACTTTATAAATACTATACATTACTTTAATGAGACAAAAACGCCTTCTCTGCTCCTGTCTCTGGATGCGGAGAAGGCATTTGACAGGGTGGACTGGGGCTATATGAGGAAAACTTTAGCCAGAATGAACTTTGGGGGTCCCTTTGTTGAGGCGATAGAAGCAATATATACTGGCCCGACGGCACAGGTTTCCTCAAATGGATATAGATCTGACACTTTCCCTATTTTAAATGGCACAAGGCAGGGGTGCCCACTGTCACCCTTGCTGTTTGCGCTATGCATCGAACCATTAGCAGCGAAGATTAGGGCTACGCCAGGCATCTCGGGAGTCAAAATAGGAGACATTGAATACAAATTAAATCTGTTTGCAGACGATGTGTTAGTCACTTTGACCAAGCCTCTCCTCTCTCTGCCCAATCTCTATTCGATAATTGCTGACTTTTCAACACTCTCAGGATATCGAATCAATTTAGATAAATGCGAAATCATACCAATAGAGATCCCCCAACATACAAAGAAGTTACTAGATATCAACTTTGAACTAAAACAGACAAAACAGACATTAACATATTTAGGGGTAAAATTAACTCCACAGATACACCAACTATACAAAGCCAATTATCTTCCGCTATATAAGTCCATAAGACAAGACTTGCAGAAGTGGAAAAAATGTAACTTCTCCTGGATGGGAAGGATGTCAGCGGTAAAGATGACGATACTACCCCGCCTGCTTTATCTATTCAGGGCCCTTCCCATAAAAATTATATATTCTGATATAGAGAGGCTACAGTTAGACATTTTAACATTTATTAAGGGTAAAAAGAATGCCAGAATAGCTAGCAAAACTATGACGAAACATAGGAGCCTGGGACGGCTGGGTGTGCCAAACTTGATTGACTACTTTAAGGCCTCTAGATTAGCCCAAGACACACTAACACTCAGATCTAAACATGAGGCTCTTTGGACACAGCTAGAATCCGACATGGGAAAGTGGAGTAAAACTGACGCTATATTATGGGAGTGTAAAACTACTACTCACAGAACAGATGCCTGCCTTTCGCTGGCCAGTCAGTGCACACAATATATCTGGTTAGAGTTAGCGCACAAAAAGGGACTATGCCCAGTGGGGTCAACATTGCAACCTATTCGATACCTACTACACGGGGAGTCACAGAGGGAAGTAGCTAAATGGGAAAACAAAGGACTATATCGTGTGGCAGATTTGCTGGTTCAGAATAAGGTAATGACTTTCACCCAAATTCAGGAGAAACTGGCCCCTATAAAAATTCATTGGTACTTGTATTTGCAGGTAACTTCGTCTCTACGGGCATACCTCAGAAAAACAAATGACAAAAATAAATCAATATTGGAGGGACTTAGCAATTCACAGGGGAGACCGAAACATGCTATTTCTATAATATACCTAGGTATTCAGAAAGCAAGATCTAAGACTAAAACCACACTAATGCTCAAATGGGAAGCAGACATAGAGAAGACGGTAGACTTAGACACATGGTACGAGGTATTTAATACAGCTACGAAGGGATTGCTAAGTGCAGACTTGAGAGAAAATAGTCTGAAGACAACATTCAGATGGTACCTAACACCAACTAGAACCTCATATATGTCACAAAACAACTCTAGACAATGCTATAGAGGGTGTGGGGAAGTGGGAACTTACAGACACATCTTATGGGACTGCACAGAGGTCCAAACCGTGTGGAAAAAGCTCTCTTCCATGTTAAGCTACCTATTAGATGAACAAATCCACCTCAACATCACACAGGCACTACTACATGAAAGAATTAAAAAATACAATAAGCCAATAAATGCCTTTATTAGAATCCTATGCACGATAGTACGAACCTGTATAGCCAAATATTGGAAGGTGGGTACACCCACCTGGCCAGAAATCAAAAATAAAATTCAACACACATATAACATGTATGAATGTGCAGCTTGGTCGCTAAACACAAAAGATAAAAATGATGAAATATGGTATTATTGGATACTTAGAGATGGCTTTAACTGGTCTACTTAGAAGGCTAGATAGGACTAAAAGGAGCAACAACTAGGGACTTGTGAGGCATTATAGGAATTTAAGACAGGTAAACCACTTCCCGGCATCCGGACACTTATTTTATAACTGTTTCAGTTTGTTTTGGTTATTAGTTTGTTAGTAGAGAAAAGAAAACCACAAAAAGTTGATGTAAGTTATCTTACGCTTTGTAATGCAACAACAGAGACCACCCACTCAACTATGGACTTTTTGGGACTAGCCAACACGGCAATGTAAAAGGGTGAAGAGCACATAAGACGGAATATAGAGAGCTAATAGATGTATTAGCTGATGGCAACTGATAGTGACAATTGTATATGTTGTATTTGATGATGCCTGTAGACATATAACACTTGCTCTGTTGTTGCACGAATGAAAGTTTTTCAATAAAAATGATTTAAACATAAAAAAAAAAAAAATCAGGTATGTACACTACTGTTACACCAGATATGAGTTGCACTGGGGTGACACTGTGCCCTGGCAGGCAGGCACTTAAACGCACACGTGTGAAGGAAACTGACTGCTATTATTTAACACAGTCAAAAAAGTGTTTTTTTTTTTTTAAATCTACACTACTGTTACACCAGATATGAGTTGCACTGGGGTGACACTGTGCCCTGGCAGGCAGGCACTGAAACGCACACGTGTGAAGGAAACTGACTGCTATTATTTAACACAGTAAAAAAGTGTTGTTTTTTTTAAATCTACACTACTGTTACACCAGATATGAGTTGCACTGGGGTGACACTGTGCCCTGGCAGGCAGGCACTTAAACGCACACGTGTGAAGGAAACTGACTGCTATTATTTAACACAGTCAAAAAAGTGTTGTTTTTTTAAATCTACACTACTGTTACACCAGATATGAGTGGTGGCACTGGGCATGTGGGCACAGTATACGCTGTGAGCCTGACACACACGCTGGCAGGCAGGCAACTGCAATTAGATTACACAGGAAAAAAAAAGCAGCCCTAAAAAGGGCTTTTTGGGGTGCTGTCCTTACAGCAGAGATCAGATGAGTCCTTCAGGACTGTAGTGGACACTGAATACACTAGCCTAGCTATAGATTTCCCTACAGGAGGTCTGGGAGGGAGGGTCTGCTGCTGATTGGCTGGAATGTGCCTGCTGACTGTGAGGTACAGGGTCAAAGTATTACTCAATGATGACGAATAGGGGGAGGATCGAACATCGCATATGTTCGCCGTGGCGAACGCGAACATGCTATGTTCGCCAGGAATTATTCGCTGGCGAACAATTCGCGACATCACTAGTGGGGTGCCATATTTGAACAGATTAGGCAAATAAAAGTTAAAGCATTAAAAAAAAACATAGTTAAAGGAACCAATGCACCTGCTGAATGTCTGAATTTCTTTAAAACAATTGATATACAGTGTACATAAAAAAAAATCTTTTTTTTAACCAAAATGTTGGTCGGTTATAGCTTTCATAGCCTTTGTAAACCTATTAGTGTGTTTAATGTAATTTATTCCGTGAATTGTTTATTACAAATGTAACTTGTCTCTCTTGCATCATATTTTGTTAATGTGTATCCAGAAAACTTTTAGTTATTGTGTTTTATTATATTTTTAACTTGACTAGACAATAGCCCTTTAAATTGAGGGACAGTAATATAACAGACATTCCTATGATTAAGAGACGACTACAGGCACAAAACAACCTAAGGAGATTACAGTTACCTGCCTCTATGTTTTCCTTTTTTTTTTTTTTTAATTAAACATTTTTTTACCTTATACAGTGCCTTCATGTGTGCAGCTGTTTTTTCTTTTTTGTTTATTATGGGTGCGGCAGACATGGTCGCTTGCACCCCTTGGGCCGTGTAGTGATACACGGGAATCCCCATACTTCCAGTGGCATTGGAAGTGCCCAACAGGATCTGCAGCGGCTTTTTGTGTCGTGGATACCAGACTTAGACCATTCATAGAAATTAAGTCTCCTAAAGAATTTCCAGTTCCTGATACTATCTTTGACATAACAGAAGGTTTAAAATTTAAATCAGTTGTTTAACATACATCCTCAGGAACTTAGAATCCTGAGCTCCTAAAGCGCATAACACTTAAAAGAGAAAGAAGGAGTTGAAGTTTAAACAAAAAAGTGGAAGATACAGTTTCTTGATCAGAGACCGACTCTTGATCATCTGAAAATACTTCACCCTTAGCGGATAAATCAGAAAAGAAAGTCCTGGAACATTCAGATTATTTAATTAAAATCAGAAAAGCTAGTAGGAGGGATTATCAGAAACCACTTTCTTTTTTCTTTTTTTCACTTTTATTTTTGGCATGTCAAATAGTAGTATACAATGTGTACAGAGATGGACTGAGAACTGTCTACATACAACATTTACAAATTTATAAGGTAGAGATAACAAGTCCTTTCACAAAAGATCTTAAATGTCCATCAAACATGTTCCACTGTTGACACAAGGATTTTTTTCCCTTTTTTTTTGTTTTGTTGTGTCCATACTAATGACCACAGCACTATTAGTCTGTGCAGGTCAAAGAGTTTATAATGTAAACATTTGAAACAGATACAAATTGGTTCACATTATATTATAAACATATTAATCACATAATAAACATTCATACTAAACTTAACCTTTTAATTGAACTAACCAAACTTAATCAAACAAATTCAATGGAGTTGCAGGAAGTCACTAGGCCACCTAAGAGTACATCTTGTGTTGTCTCATTGCTGTTCCCATATATCCCATATTGGTTGTTTCAACATTTTGGATAACCAAATGGAAATGTAGCTCCAGTATCGTATCTTAGAACAGTACCATACAGTGGGGAAAAAAAGTATTTAGTCAGCCACCAATTGTGCAAGTTCTCCCACTTAAGAAGATGAGAGAGGCCTGTAATTTTCATCATAGGTATACCTCAACTATGAGAGACAAAATGTGGCAACAAATCCAGACAATCACATTGTCTAATTTGGAAAGAATTTATTTGCAAATTATGGTGGAAAATAAGTATTTGGTCAATATAAAAAGTTCATCTCAATACTTTGTTATATATCCTTTGTTGGCAATGACAGAGGTCAAACGTTTTCTGTAAGTCTTCACAAGGTTGTCACACACTGTTGCTGGTATGTTGGCCCATTCCTGCATGCAGATCTCCTCTAGGGCAGTGATGTTTTGGGGCTGTCGCTGGGCAACACGGACTTTCAACTCCCTCCAAAGGTTTTCTATGGGGTTGAGATCTGGAGACTGGCTAGGCCACTCCAGGACCTTGAAATGCTTCTTACACAGCCACTCCTTCATTGCCCGGGTGGTGTGTTTGGGATCATTGTCATGCTGAAAGACCCAGCCACATTTCATCTTCAATGTCCTTGCTGATGGAAGAAGGTTTGCATGCAAAATCTCACGATACATGGCCCCATTCATTCTTTCATGTACATGGATCAGTCGTCCTGTTCCCTTTGCAGAGAAACAGCCCCAAAGCATGATGTTGCCACCCCCATGCTTCACAGTAGGTATGGTGTTCTCTCTCCTCCAAACACGGCAAGTTGTGTTTCTACCAAACAGTTCTACTTTGGTTTCATCTGACCATATGACATTCTCCCTTTCCGCTTCTGGATCATCCAAATGCTCTCTAGCATACTTCAGACCGGCCCGGACATGTACTGGCTTAAGCAGGGGGACACGTCTGGCACTGCAGGATCTGAGTCCCTGGCAGTGTAGTGTGTTACTGATGGTAGCCTTTGTTACGTTGGTCCCAACTCTCTGCAGTTCATTCACTAGGTCCCCCTGTGTGGTTCTGGGATGTTTGCTCACCGTTCTTGTGATCATTTTGACCCCACGGGGTGAGATCTTGCGTGGAGCCCCAGATCAAGGGAGATTATCAGTGGTCTTGTATGTCTTCCATTTTCTAATTATTGCTCCCACAGTTGATTTCTTCACACCAAGCTGCTTGCCTATTGCAGATTCAGTCTTCTCAGCCTGGTGCAGGTCTACAATTTTGTTTCTGGTGTCCTTCGACAGCTCTTTGGTCTTCACCATAGTGGAGTTTGGAGTGTGACTGTTTGAGGTTGTGGACAGGTGTCTTTTATACTGATAACAAGTTCAAACAGGTGCCGTTAATACAGGTAATGAGTGGAGGAGCCTCTTAAAGAAGAAGATACAGGTATGTGAGAGCCAGAAATCTTGCTTGTTTGTAGGTGACCAAATACTTATTTTCCACCATAATTTGCAAATAAATTATTTCCAAATCAGACAATGTGATTGTGTGGATTTGTTCCCACATTTTGTCTATCATAGTTGAGGTATACCTATGATGAAAATTACAGGCCTCTCTCATCTTCTTAAGTGGGAGAACTTGCACAATTGGTGGCTGACTAAATACTTTTTTTCCCCACTGTATATGATGTAGAAAATTAGAATTAGGGTAAGAACATTTACCGCAAGCATTAAAGAAATCTTTCCTCCATTTGCTCATTCAATTTAGGGTGAGGTAGTCTTGGTATATGACCCTGATCTGGGATTCTCTAAGGTCTGTTGCCATGGTGGCCGTCCAGGCTAATTTTAAGCTGTTGCAAATCATGTTATCTGGCTGTATGTTTGTTCTAGGTATGTAGTAGTACTTGTTGGGACAATGCATATCTAGAGTGGATCAGTAGGTTATATATTGGAGAAATGGCAAAGTTGTTCATGCAAAATTTAGAGTGTATTAATGTTAGTGATATAGTATTCCAAAATGTGTTCATCATGTAGAATCCCATTTATATAATGGCGCAATTGAAAATAGGCAAATCTTTGATTTGGGGGAATGTGGTAATTTCTACAGATAAGGTCAAAAGGTAGAACCTATTTTGTGGAGTCATCTAGAAGTTTGCTCATATTTGTGATGCCCAACAGTCCCCAGGTGTGGAAAACAGGGTACAGGGATCCTGGGATGAATCTAGGGTTTTCACATATAGGTAGGTATCTTGAGTGTGAGGGATCTAAGCCGATATGTTTGTGCAATGTGTGCCATGTTCAGAAGATGTTTCTAAACATTGGGTGGTAGTGGAGCGACTAGTGTGGTAGAAAGGGAAGAGAGATTTGAGGGAGTGAAGCCTCTTACAGATGTAAGGGTGAGAAGTGTTGTGTACCTAGCTGCCAATCTAGAGTGAATTTGGCCAGAGATGCCCAATTATAATAGGTAATGTTGGGGAGACCCAAGCCACCTTTCGCATAAGGCAGGTATAACCTATCTAGACTGATTCTCAGCTTACCTCCCTTCGACAGGAAGGTGCGAAGCGCACGTTGTAGAGCTGCCATGTCTCCACGTCTTATCTGTATGGGGAGCATTGGCATAGGGTAGAGGAGTTTGGGGAGCACATTCATTTTGATCACGTGTACTCTCCCCATTAATGAGAGGGGCAGGTTTTGCCAAGCTTTCAAGTCATTTTTTATTTTACCAAATATTGGGGCAAAATTGTGATCATACCATTTGAATGGATTAGCTGAGATATGGATGCCTAAATAAGTTAGATAGATTTCGACCACACGAAAGGGTGAAGAAAACAAGTTTTCCCCCTCCGCGCGGCCGAGCCGTAAGATTTCGGATTTACTTACGTTGATTTTATATACGTCGAACTCTCCAAATGATTGTATGGCTTCCAGAATTCTGGGAATATAAACCTTAGGTTTGGAGACAAAAAGAAGCATATCGTCTGCATAGAGGGCTATTTGTAATTTGTGTTATTGTAGGTCAATACCAGAGAATATGGTTCTCAGATAAACTGCCAAAGGTTCTAGGGCCATGTTGAAGAGGAGTGGCGATAGAGGACATCCCTGTCGGGTTCCCCTTTGTAGGTGTATTGGGGAGGAGTAGAGGCTATTAATTAGTAAATATGCACTGGGGTTGGTGTAGATGTTTTTAATAAAATCGAGAAAGCAACCTGTTATACCGAACTTCCCCATTGAGTGGAATAGGTGGTTCCACTCCACTCTGTCGAAGGCCTTCTATGCGTCCAGGGACAGCAGGAAGGCCACCGGCAAAACTGAACCGGTACGATCCCCCCTGCCAGCCAGTAGTGTATTACTGCATGTAAAACACACCGGATATTGTATACCGAAAAGCGGCCTGCTGTAAAGCCAGTTTAGTCGAAATGCAAAACAGTCGGCAGTAAGAATTTAAGGCGATTCACCAAGAGTTTCATTAACAATTTATAGTCCACATTTAGGAGGGAAATGGGCCTATAAGATTCCGGTAGTGTAGGATCCTATCCCAGTTTATGAATCACTGTAATGTTGGCTGCCGAGAAGCTCACTGAGGGCTGTTTTTTGTGAGTAAATTATAAGCTAAATAGCGAAGTCAATATAGGGGAAATCTGATTGGAGAGCATGCAATAAAATTCTGTAGGGAGTCCAATTGGACCTGGGGCGTTCACTAAAGCAAGAGATTTAATTGCCCAGCATAGTTCATTTTGAGTTATTGGGGCATTTAGTTTGTCTATCTGGTCAGGGGTTAATTGGGGTAGGGTAATCTTATCCCAAAAACTGTTCTAGGCTTCTACATTGTTGGGTTGTGCCAAGTAAAGGCTAGAATAGTATTCTGCAAATTCAGCCACAATATCAGTTGGTCTGTGGAGTAGGGAGTTTCCCTTTTTAAGTACTGGGATACTTTTATAAGCTTGTTTAATCTTAATTAAGGAGGCCAGAAATTTACCAGTTCTCTTCCCATGTTTTAGGAATCTGCCTTGTTTCCTATATTCCTCTTGTACTGTGTTTTGTGTTAAGAAGGGGTCTCTTTCTTTTTTCGCCTGGAAATATGTTAGTCTATGTGCTGGAGTTGGGGATTGCCTATATGCCATGTAAGCACTGGTCAGGGTGTCATTGTGATGTTTCTCTTTACTGTTGTGTAGGCATTTTCTTTTAGTAAGGTAGGCAATGATATCTCCTTGTAGAACAGACTTCACTGTTTCCCAATATTGTTTGGTGTTATCAATGTGAAAGGTATTATTAGATGCAAAGTCATCCCATTGTCTTGTAAGGTATGCATTGAAGTATGGGGAAGTGAGTAGATAAGTAGGAAAACAAAATACTCTTTTGTTGGTAGGGTGAGGAGTAGGAAACAGTCTCATGGATAGCGGAGCGTGGTCAGATATAGTGATATTATGAATTGTGGTTTCAGAAATTAGGAATTCTAATGCATTAGATGTGAGGAAAAGATCTATGCGGGAGTGTATGTTATGTGCCTTAGAAGCACAAATGTATATTACATACAGTATCCCATTGATCTTGCCATTTTAGCTTTACTATAACAAATCTACCCCCTGGGTCTATTATTTTAGTGTAAATTTCAGATTCTAAATCTTTATGTAGAAGCATAGCCACACCTCTACTAGAGTTATTATAAGGTGCACAAATAATCTCAGATATCCAATTTGTTTTAAGTTTTTCATGATCAAGGACGTTAAAGATGCGCACAATTTTTTAAGGTGGGTCAGAACTGTCTCTCTCTTAATCAGAGAGTTTATCCCTCCTATGTTCCAGGAGATAATTTTCATTGGGGCATTACTAAGGGTAAAAAATACAAAGGAGGTACGGGGAGGACGTTGTAGGGGTGCATATGCTATACTTCTAAGGAGGCGGGCACTTGGAAGCATGGTATAGAGTGGATTAATGGTGGCGGCAATGGACACCAAAAATGGGCCAGCTCCTATGCATCACATTCCTGCTTTTTAAATAAAGATAGAAAGAGAACAAAGAAAATTTGATAATAGGAGTAAATTAGAAAGTTACTTAAAATTGCATGCTCTATCTGAATCATGAAAAAAAAATGGGTTTAGTATCCCTTTAACCAAAACAATCTAAACATGAAAATACATAATAAACAGAACCAAAACATTTTAAAAAAGGAAATTTATGCTTACCTGATAAATTTATTTCTTCTACAATATGACGAGTCCACAGATTTCATCCTTACTTGTGGGATTTATCCTCCTGCTAACAGGAAGTGGCAAAGAGCACCACAGTAGAGCTGTATATATAGCTCCTCCCTTCCTTTCACCCCCAGTCATTTGACCAAAGTAAGGAAGAGAAAGGAGAAGCCAAAGGTGCAGAGGTGACTGAAGTTTATATAATATATAATATAATCTAAACCTGTCTTAAAAATGACAGGGAGGGCCGTGGACTCATCATATCATAGAAGAAATAAATTTATCAGGTAAGCATAAATTTCCTTTTCTTCTACAAGATATGACAAGTTCACGGATTTCATCCTTACTTGTGGGATACAATACCAAAGCAACAGGACACGGATGAAAGGGAGGGACAAGACAGGAACCTAAACAGAAGGCACCACTTGAAGAACCATTCTCCCAAAACCAGCCTCAGAAGAAGCAAAAGTATCAAATTTGTAAAATTTGGAAAAAGTGTGAAGAGACGACCAAGTCTCAGAAGAAGCAAAAGTATCAAATTTGTAAAATTTGGAAAAAGTGTGAAGAGACGACCAAGTCGCAGCCTTGCAAATCTGTTCAACAGAAGCATCATTTTTAAATGCCCATGAGGAAGCCCTAGTAGAGTGAGCTGTAATTCTTTCAGGAGGCTGCTGTCCAGCAGTCTCATTCGCCAGACGGATGATACTCTTCAGCCAAAAAGAAAGAGAGGTAGCCGTAGCTTTCTGACCCCTTTGCTTTCCAGAAAAAACAATGATTAATGAAGAAGATTGACGGAAATCCTTAGTCGCCTGCAAGTAAAACTTCAGGGCACGGACCACGTCCAGGTTATGTAACATACGCTCCTTCTTAGAAGAAGGGTTAGGACATAATGAAGGAACAACTATTTCCTGATTAATATTCTTATTAGAAACAACCTTAGGAAGAAAACCAGGTTTGGTACGTAAAACCACCTTATCAGAATGGAAGATAAGATAAGGCGAATCACATTGTAATGCTGAAAGCTCAGAAACTCTACGAGCAGAAGAAATAGCAACCAAAAACAAAACTTTCCAAGATAATAACTTAATATCTATGGAATGCATGGGTTCAAACGGAACCCCTTGAAGAACATTAACAACTAAATTTAAACTCCAGGGTGGAGCAATTGGTCTAAACACAGGCTTAATTCTGGTTCAGACAAAAAGACTGAACGTCTGGAACATCTGCCAAACGTTTGTGTAGCAAAATTGACAAAGCAGAAATTTGTCCCTTTAAGGAACTCACTGATAACTGATAACCCTTTCTCCAATCCTTCTTGGAGAAAAGACAGAATCCTGGGAATCCTAACTTTACTCCATGAGTAGCCCTTGGATTCACACCAAAAAAGATATTTACGCCATATCTTATGATAGATTTTTCTAGTGACAGGCTTACGTGCCTGAATCAAGGTATCGATGACTGAATCAGAAAATCCCTGCTTAGATAAAATCAAGCGTTCAAGCTCCAGGCAGTCAGCTGCAGAGAAATTAGATTTGGATGTTGGAAAGGACCTTGAATGAGAAGGTCCTGTCTCGCTGGAAGTTTCCACGGAGGCAGAGAGGACATGTCCACTAGATCTGCATACCAAGTCCTGCGTAGCCACACAGGCACGATTAGACTTACTAAAGCTCTCTCCTGTTTGATCCGAGCAATCACCCGGGGAAGGAGAGGAAATGGTGGAAACACATAAGCTAGGTTGAACGACCAACTCACTGCCAAGGCATCTATCAGTTCGGCCTGAGGATCCCTTGACCTGGATCCGTATCTTGGGAGCTTGGCATTCTGTCGAGACGCCATCAGATCCAATTCCGGTCTGCCCCATCGGAGAATCAGTGCGGCAAAGACCTCCGGATGGAGTTCCCATTCCCCCGGATGAAATGCCTGTCGGCTTAAAAAGTCAGCTTCCCAGTTGTCCACGCCTGGGATGTAGATTGCTGACAGAGAACAAGAGTGGGCCTACGCCCATTGAATTATCTTGGATACTTCTGTCATTGCTTCGGAACTCCTCGTTCCTCCCTGATTGATGTAAGCCACAGTCGCGATGTTGTCCGACTGGAATCTGATGAAGCCAACTGAGGCCACGCCTGAAGCGCATTGAATATTGCTCTCAATTCCAGAATATTGATTGGAAGTAGAGACTCTACCTGAGTCCATACACCCTGAGCCTTCAGGGAATTCCAGACTGTTCCCCAGCCTAGTAGACTGGCGTCCGTTGTCACTATCACCCACGAGGGTCTGCAGAAACACACAGATGACAACCACCAAAGAAGAGAGTTTCTGGTCTCTTGGTCCTAATTTATCGGAGGAGATAAATTTGCATAGTCCCCATTCCACTGTCCGAGCATGCACAGTTGCCGTGGTCTGAGATGAAACCGAGAAAACTAAATGTCCATTGCCGCCACCATTAATCCAATCACCTCCATGCACTGAGCCACAGATGGCCGAGGATTGGACTGAAGGGCTCGGCATGTATTTAGAATCTTTGACTTTCTGACCGTCAGAAAAATCTTTATGGCTATAGAATCTATCAGAGTTCCCAAGAAGGGAACCTTTGTCTGTGGAATTAGAGAAATTTTTTCTAGATTCACCTTCCATCCGTGAGTTCTCAGAAAGGATAACACTGTGTCTGTATGAGTCTTTGTTAGATGATAAGACGATGCCTGAATCAGAATATCGTCCAGATAAGGTGCCACTGCTATGCCCGCGGTCTGAGGACCGCCAGAAGGGACCCTAGAACCTTCTTGAAGATTCTGGGTGATGTGACCAGCCCAAAGGGAAGAGCCACGAACTGAAAATGTTTGTCCAGGAAGGCAAACCTTAGGTACTGATGATGATCCTTGTGGATTGGAATATGAAGGTATGCATCCTTCAAGTCCACGGTAGTCATATATTGACCCTCCTGGATAATTGGTAAAATTGTTCGAATGGTCTCCATCTTGAAGGATGGGACTCTGAGAAACTTGTTTAGACTCTTGAGGTCTAAAATGGGTCTGAACATTTCCTCTTTTTTGGGAACCACGAAAAGATTTGAATAAAACCCCTGCCCCTGTTCTAGTCTTGGGACAGGACGAATTACTCCCATAGTAGAGAGGTCTTTTACACAACGTAACAACGCCTCTCTTTTTATCTGGTCTACAGACAATCGTGAAAGAAGAAATCTCCCTCTTGGGAGAAAATTTTTGAGTTCCAGTTGATACCCATGGGTCACAATTTCCAGTGCCCAGGGGTCCTGAACATCTCTTGCCCAAGCATGGGCAAAGAGAGAAAGTCTGCCCCCTACTATATCCAGTCCCGGATTGGGGGCCACCCCTTCATGCTGTCTTGGTAGCAGCAGCGGGCTTCTTGGGTTGTTTACCCTTGTTCCAAGTCTGACTTGGTATGAGCAAAATTCCCTTCCGGCTTGGCGGAAGACGAGGAAGAAGAGGGGACTCCTTTAAAGTTCCAAAAGGAATGAAAATTACTTAGTTTACCCCTCAGTTTAGTAGTTCTATCCTGAGGTAGTAGATGACCCTTACCTCCCGTAATGTCAGAAATAATTTCCTTCAAGTTAGGCCCGAATAGGGTTTTCCCCTTGAAATGAATAGCCAAAAGCTTTGACTTAGATGACACATCAGCCGACCAAGATTTTAACCATAACACTCTACACACTAAAATAGCAAATCCAGCATTCTTAGCCGCCAATTTAGCAATCTGAAAGGCAGCGTCTGTAAGAAAAGAATTATCCAGCTTAAGAGCCTTAATTCTATCTAATATATCCTCTAAGGGAGTCTCAGTCTTAAGAGACTCTTCTAAAGCATCAAACCAGAAGGCTGCCGCAGTGGTAACTGGAACAATGCAGGCCGTTGGTTGTAAGAGGAAACCCTGATGAATAAACAATTTCTTTAGAAGACCCTCCAATTTCTTATCCATAGGGTCTTTAAAAGCACAACTGTCTTCAATAGGAATAGTTGTACGCTTCGCCAGGGTAGATATAGCTCCCTCCACCTTAGGGACTGTTTGCCACAAGTCCCAAAGAGTGTCAGCTATGGGATACATCTTCTTGAAATTATGAGAGGGTGAGAACGGTACCCGGTCTGTCCCATTCCCTCTTAATAATCTCAGAGATTCTCTTAGGAACCGGAAAAACATCAGTGTAGGCAGGTACTTCTAAGTATTTGTCCATCTTACACAATTTCTCTGGTGGCACCACAATAGGGTCACAGTCATCCAGAGTCGCTAAAACCTCCCGAAGCAACAGGCGGAGGTGTTCAAGCTTAAATTTAAAGGACATGGTGTCCGAGTCTGTTTGAGGTACCACACTTCCCGAATCGGAAAGTTCCCCCTCAGACAACAGTTCCCTGACCCCCAAATCAGATCCCTGTGAAGGTAAATCGGAAATAGCTAATAAAGCATTAGAGGACTCAGTATTCACATTGACTTCTGTCCTACTGCGTTTACCCTGCAACGCTGGCAACTTAGATAATACTTCTGTAAGAGTAGTTGACATAACTGCAGCCATATCCTGCAGAGTAAAAGAATTAGACACGGTTGAAGAACCAGGTGTCGCTTGGGTGGGCGTTAAAGGTTGTGATGCTTGGGGAGAAGTTAGCGGTATACCCCGATTCTCCTCAGACTGAGAATCATCCTTAGACATATTTTCTTTACATAAAATTTGTGCTTTGCACTGCAAGGCCCTCTCAGTACATGAGGGACAAAAAGTTAGAGGGGGTTCCACAGTGGCATCTAAACACATAGAGCAATGAGTTTCCCCCTCAGTGTCAGACATGTTAAACAGATTAGTACTCTTATAATAGAGGTTCCTTTATTAAAAAATGTTTGCTCTGATTTCAATTATAGTAAAAAGTTAATGTAGAAAAAAATACTGTACTGCGCCTTTAAATTTTAAAACCGCAACTATTTTTCTGAGACGTTCAAAAACGTGTCTTTTAGCAATAAATTTATTTGAAATTGATCAAAAACACTAACAAAATTGCATCCACTTGCTCAAATATGGTAAACCAATATAATAACGATGTTTAACAAATAAAGTATGTTTTTTCTCTAATTGGGCCCCTGCACCACGCCACAGCTCTGCTGTGGCACCTACCTGCCCCCGACTGTGACTGCTACTGCTCGAGGAACTATTAAGGCCCTCTTGAAGTCCGGAACACTCAGGCCTCTCCAGAGAACAGGACTCTGTCGCCCATGCGATCCAGCTGTACTGCGCGTCTGAGCGCATGAAAAAGTCCCCGCCCACCGTGGGCGTTATACAAGTATGGCAAGACCTGCGTGGGTCATAGTAAAAAAAATAAACATGTCCCCTATAAGCCATGTGCTCTCTTATAAACACTTGGTATATTAAGAGAAAAACTCTACACAAAATGTTCTAACACTAAGCCATGTGCCTTTCATAACATGACCCTTTGAAACAGAACCGCAACTCCCAGCGACAAAGCCCCTCTTTATCAGCCAAAAATCTTTAACATAGTATGGTAATAAAGAAAAAGGGATTCCGGGTACACCATTTCTTTATACATGTGTATACTGCTTACCTCTCCCCATAAAGGGGAAAATGTCAGCCTGTTCTGTGTATCAAGTCTCCCCAGAAACAAAAAGACTGAACATACCTCAAAGTTGCTTGTAGCAACACACCGGTCTCCACCCTGAAGATTTTCTTACACTATCTTCAGCAGCTGTGGGAACCATCATGGATCTTAGAAAATGCTTGCTAAGATCATCAACATCAGGGTAGGAAGCATCCTCACTTTCCCTGAGAAAAATAGTACTCAGTGGCACCATTTGAAAATAAAAAACTTCTTGATTTTTTCACTTTACCTCTTCCTATTACTATACAGGCAAAGAGAATGACTGGGGGTGGAGGGAAGGGAGGAGCTATATATATATATATATACAGCTCTGCTGTGGTGCTTTTTGCCACTTCCTGTTAGCAGGAGGATAAATCCCACAAGTCATATCTTGTAGAAGAAAAGAAAATACATGATAAACAGAGCTTGTACATGTTATACGACCTGAATGTGTATCCAGTCCTAAGCATCATGTACTCAGAGTACTTCTCAAAGAACCCCTTCTTTGGGGGGCACTGGAAATATTGATATAGGTTGTTTCCTGGTCACTCTCTTCAACCAGGGGAGTCTTGTAGTTGTTGCGATGCTGACTGTGAAAGAGCACTTCTGTGATGAACTAGAAATTCCTGTTCTTTTTATTGGGTGATTCGAAGATTCTCGGGCCTCTCAAGGTGAGAAGACAGAGGCGTGCTGGGAAAAGCAGTGTGGCTTGATGATTCTCTTTATGAAGTGTTGTGCATAACGGTGCAAATTATTTTCTTTTTTTCTGAACTTCCGCAGAATAATCTTGAAAGATGTAGAGTCTCTTTTATCATAGAGGAGCATCTGCACTTTGCGGTAGGCCCTCATCAAGTGTATTTTGGACTAAAAGTTCAAGTATTTGATCATTACTCCCCTTGGTAGGGCATTTTTCTCAGAGGAAGATGTTCTACCACCTCCAATCCTGTGCACCCTCTCAGCTTTCATTGGAATGAATTCAGCAGGTACTTTTAGCAGGCTGGGGAGAGAATGTTCTGCAAAGTACAACAGCTTTCTGCCAGTACTTAAGATGGCGGGGACAATTGTGGGGTGGGGAAGAGAGCTGTTTGAGAGGGGTCAGGGAGGGATCAGGGGGTGGGATGTGTCAGGCTGATCTCTACACTAAAGCTAAAATTAACCCTACAAGCTACCTTATTAACCCCTTAACTGCAGGGCATAATAGAAGTGTGGTGCGCAGCGGCATTTAGCAGCCTTCTAATTACCAAAAGCAATGCCAAAGCCATATATGTCTGCTATTTCTGAACTAAGGGGATCCCAGAGAAGCATTTACAACCATTTGTGCTATAATTGCACAAGCTGTTTGTAAATAATTTCAGTGTGAAACCTAACGTTTGTGGAAAAAAAAAAATTTGATCGCATTTGATGGTGAAATGGTGGCATGAAATATACCAAAACGGGCCTAGGTCAATACTTACACACATGTATTCAGGGATTCCTGACAGATATCAGTGTTACAATGTAACTATCGCTAATTTTGGGGAGGGGGGAAGTGGTTTGGAAATAACAAAAGGCTACTTGTATTTATTCACCGCAACAAAAAAGAAGATGAGAGCGCTAGTAATTATAGATAAAACATAACCTTTATTTGGTTATTAAAAAGTAGAACAGACAGTCATTATTAGAACGAATAGAGGGGGTACCTCTGGCTGGCAGGCTTACGCGTTTCGGCTAGGCCGTAGTCATAGCATATTGATGTCAGCCACAGGTGTGCTTTTTATACATAATTGCACCATCATCATTGGATAAAACAAACATGTCATTAAAAACAATAACACGCCCAGAATCTGTTTAACCCCTTACATTTAGAAGGTAATACGGACTCATTTGAACAATTCAGAAAACATAAATTAATCAATAAAAGGTGTTGTTTGTTACTGTACAGATTGTCATATATATATATACTAGCACAAATGCAGTTTGTTGGTTCAAACATTGCAAACTTCGCTTAATACGTATGTGCACAAACAACTTGAATACCGATTTTGATATAAATGGACATAGACATATGGGTTAGATGGAATCAGATAATATCCTATTTGTACTATTCAGACTATATTGATCACAATGCATAATGTTATGTTTGTACAGCAGAAAAAGATATATATATGAATAGAATTGAACACAACAAGATCAGTTTGTGTAACCGTATGCTGCTGGGTTAATGTGTATATATGTTTTATATATGTTATAGCGCATACCCAAATGGACACAATTCAGACTGTGATAGAGCATAATACATATGTTTTAGAATATATGGATACTATAGTATCTAAATGCTTCAGATACGAGAGAGGGAGTGACACTGTTCTATGCAATGCAGTTAGTAGCTGCAAGCTTGCTCCTGATCCATATTTTTAGAGCATGTATATGTATATATATAGATCTTAAAGATTACCTTATATATTACATGAGTATGTACCTATCACAGATAAATAAGACTGTGATCAATATATATAATATGGTAAACAATACTCAATAGTAACAATAAGGTAATAAATCCAAAATATATTGGATTATATGCAGGGAGTGAACCAACTGAGGTAGGAGACATCAGGACTTTTAGGGAGAGGAGTAGATGAAAGAGGGGGAATAGAAGAATACTCAAATGATTGTATCCAAGTAATCATATCAATATGTATGGTAGTCTATCTAACAGACTAGACTAGAGACCCCAAGGTAAGGTGACTTATTCCCAATAGTTTATAAGGTCGAACTCAGAGTTCAGACCTCTTGGTATCCTAGTATCTAGCTTGAAGATCCATAGCATCTCTCTCTTGGATAGTGCTATTTCCCGATCTCCCCCACGCTTGGGTCTCAGTACCATATCTATAGGTTGCCAAGAAAAACATGTTAAGTTTTTTCCATGGATTTCAGCAAAGTGGTGTACCAGGGGGGTGGTAGCTTTTCCCACCCTGATAGTGGACAGGTGCTCAATAATTCTTGTTCTAATCTCCCTGGTGGTGAGTCCTATGTACTGCTTTCCACATGCTGTACATGTGATACAGTAGATGATGTAGGTAGATGTACAATTCATGCAGAAATTGATGTCATAAGTTTTTCCTGTCACCGTCAAAGTGAATTGTTCTGACACAGTCAGATATTCACACGCCCCACATCTAGAGCTACCGCATCTATAGGAGCCTTTACAACTTAACCAGGCACTACCCTGGGAAGCATCTCTTGTAAGGACTGTCGGAGAAAGTATATTACCCAGAGATCGATTTCGTCTATAGGAGCACCTGAGCCCCTCTTTGACACACTGTATGAGTCTATCATCTGCAATTAACATTCCAAAGTGTTTTTTAACAATGTTGCAGACATCCTCATATTGAGTACTATATTCAGTGACAAACGTCACACCTCTCTGGGCTTTACTCTCTTTGGGCGGTTTATCTTTGAGTAATTCACACCTATCCACTTTGTCCACCTCTTTATATGCTCTATTCAAAATTCTTTTTGGATAGCCTCTTTGAGATAGTCGTTTTTTAACTTCTACCATTTGTACTGTACTCTCTCCAGTTTCAGAACAATTCCGTTTAGCTCGCATGAGCTGTCCTTTTGCGATTGCATATGGCACATGCTTGGGGTGACAGCTCTTAGCATGCAATACAGAATTTCCTGATATAGGTTTTCTGTATAGACTTGTTTCAACAGTGCCATTAGGTTACCTTTTAGCACTATATCCAGAAAGTTAATCTTGGTAGGTTCAACTTCACTAGTGAACCTCAAACCAATATCATTGGCATTAAGGTCCCTTAGGAAGTTCCCCAAATCATCATGTTCACCATGCCAGATCAAGATCAAATCATCAATAAAGCGTTGATAGAAGGTGATGGAGCCACGCTGGGGATTTCTATCTCCAAAGATGTGGGACAGTTCCCACCAACCCATAAATAGGTTGGCATAGGAGGGGGCAAATTTCGCCCCCATAGCCGTCCCACATCTTTCTGGATATAGTGCTAAAAGGTAACCCTAATGGCACTGTTGAAACAAGTCTATACAGAAAACCTATATCAGGAAATTCTGTATTGCATGCTAAGAGCTGTCACCCCAAGCATGTGCCATATGCAATCGCAAAAGGACAGCTCATGCGAGCTAAACGGAATTGTTCTGAAACTGGAGAGAGTACAGTACAAATGGTAGAAGTTAAAAAACGACTATCTCAAATAGACTATCCAAAAAGAATTTTGAATAGAGCATATAAAGAGGTGGACAAAGTGGATAGGTGTGAATTACTCAAAGATAAACCGCCCAAAGAGAGTAAAGCCCAGAGAGGTGTGACATTTGTCACTGAATATAGTGCTCAATATGAGGATGTCTGCAACATTGTTAAAAAACACTTTGGAATGTTAATTGCAGATGATAGACTCATACAGTGTGTCAAAGAGGGGCTCAGGTGCTCCTATAGACAAAATCGATCTCTGGGTAATATACTTTCTCCGACAGTCCTTACAAGAGATGCTTCCCAGGGTAGTGCCTGGTTAAGTTGTAAAGGCTCCTATAGATGCGGTAGCTCTAGATGTGGGGCGTGTGAATATCTGACTGTGTCAGAACAATTCACTTCGACGGTGACAGGAAAAACTTATGACATCAATTTCTGCATGAATTGTACATCTACCTACATCATCTACTGTATCACATGTACAGCATGTGGAAAGCAGTACATAGGACTCACCACCAGGGAGATTAGAACAAGAATTATTGAGCACCTGTCCACTATCAGGGTGGGAAAAGCTACCACCCCCCTGGTACACCACTTTGCTGAAATCCATGGAAAAAACTTAACATGTTTTTCTTGGCAACCTATAGATATGGTACTGAGACCCAAGCGTGGGGGAGATCGGGAAATAGCACTATCCAAGAGAGAGATGCTATGGATCTTCAAGCTAGATACTAGGATACCAAGAGGTCTGAACTCTGAGTTCGACCTTATAAACTATTGGGAATAAGTCACCTTACCTTGGGGTCTCTAGTCTAGTCTGTTAGATAGACTACCATACATATTGATATGATTACTTGGATACAATCATTTGAGTATTCTTCTATTCCCCCTCTTTCATCTACTCCTCTCCCTAAAAGTCCTGATGTCTCCTACCTCAGTTGGTTCACTCCCTGCATATAATCCAATATATTTTGGATTTATTACCTTATTGTTACTATTGAGTATTGTTTACCATATTATATATATTGATCACAGTCTTATTTATCTGTGATAGGTACATACTCATGTAATATATAAGGTAATCTTTAAGATCTATATATATATACATGCTCTAAAAATATGGATCAGGAGCAAGCTTGCAGCTACTAACTGCATTGCATAGAACAGTGTCACTCTCTCTCTCGTATCTGAAGCATTTAGATACTATAGTATCCATATATTCTAAAACATATGTATTATGCTCTATCACAGTCTGAATTGTGTCCATTTGGGTATGCGCTATAACATATATAAAACATATATACACATTAACCCAGCAGCATACGGTTACACAAACTGATCTTGTTGTGTTCAATTCTATTCATATATATATCTTTTTCTGCTGTACAAACATAACATTATGCATTGTGATCAATATAGTCTGAATAGTACAAATAGGATATTATCTGATTCCATCTAACCCATATGTCTATGTCCATTTATATCAAAATCGGTATTCAAGTTGTTTGTGCACATACGTATTAAGCGAAGTTTGCAATGTTTGAACCAACAAACTGCATTTGTGCTAGTATATATATATATATATAACAATCTGTACAGTAACAAACAACACCTTTTATTGATTAATTTATGTTTTCTGAATTGTTCAAATGAGTCCGTATTACCTTCTAAATGTAAGGGGTTAAACAGATTCTGGGCGTGTTATTGTTTTTAATGAAATGTTTGTTTTATCCAATGATGATGGTGCAATTATGTATAAAAAGCACACCTGTGGCTGACATCAATATGCTATGACTACGGCGTAGCCGAAACGCGTAAGCCTGCCAGCCAGAGGTACCCCCTCTATTCGTTCTAATAATGACTGTCTGTTCTACTTTTTAATAACCAAATAAAGGTTATGTTTTATCTATAATTACTAGCGCTCTCATCTTCTTTTTTGTTGCGGTGGATCTTTTTGCCTGGAGAGCGCTAGTATCCCTGCTTTGTGCTACCCTAATTATCCCCGGAGTGCTTGGTTATCCTGGACACTAAATCGGCACCAACATATTATGCAGAGTCGCTGACTCGTTGCCGAAAAGGTGCGGTCCCTGAGGGTACATCGGATTGGTGGAACTCTGGTGTGACGTCAATCTCTATTGCGGCCTGGAATCATCCGGTTGGAGGATTGCCCAGTCCATGTCGGACACGCCCCCGGGTGGGCGTAAGTTTATGGCGCCTCTGTAAAAGTTCCGAATGAAGTGCGGCATATACGGATTGGAAAGAAAGTGTGGTTCTTACCTACCTATGGATGCTATGGAAGCAACAGACGGCCCTGCATAAAGGATATCCCTTGGACTGTCGATAAAGGTGAGACCACATCGTGTACATACACGAACTCACTTGTATCCTACTGTTGAATTTGGTCAAACCGTGATAACTGCCAAGCGATTTAAAGTGAGCACACTGGGTATACTATAAGGATAAATTCCCTGTGGTATTTATGATACGGGACTGTAGCAGCACTATTGTTTAGGTGTTTTGGTGCCCTCACACTTCTCTTTTGGTTTTTTACTTGTATTTATTGCCCTATAACTTGCAAAAATAGCAAAGAACATGAAAACATTGGGTATTTCTAAACTCGGGACAAATTTTAGAAACTATTTAGCATGGTTGTGTTTTGGTGGTTGTAGATGTAAAACAGATTTTGGGGGTCAAAGCTAGAAAAACTGTGTTTTTTTTCCATCATATTTTATTAAAAAAAAAAGTATAGTAAATTATAAGATACTAGTCCTAAAGCCGTGTTTGCAGGCCATTTTTTGCGGTACAGCAGTTAAACCCATTGCTCTCTCTCTATCCCCCATCTTTTGCTCTCCCCCCCCCCCACTTTTGCTCTCCCTCCCTCCTCTCTTGCTCTCCCCCCTTTTTTGCTCTATCCCTCCTCTCTTGCTCCCCCCCCCCTATCTTTTGCTCTCTCCCTCCCTGCTCTCTTTTGCTCTCTCTCCCCCACTCTTTTGCTCTCTGTAGTACTAGTTGCTAGCTGCTGATTGATGGCCACACATATGTCCCAGTAGTAATTGCTGCTTCACCAAATGGATATAAAAGTTACGCAAAATTAAAAAAAAAAAAAGTAAATTACAAAGATTAAAATAGTATGCTCCATCAGAATTGGTAAAGAAAAATAAATTGTGGGTTTTATGCCCCTTTAATGAAATATGATGCCCAAACAAAGTGTAGTACCCAACAAGATGACAGAATATTGTCTCCAATAAGAATACATCTGGCATTAAATACATCTTGCATTAACAGAACTGAATGTGTCTGTACAATAATGAATCCTAGTAGAGGATTACAAATAATATCTACAAGGGGGTAACAGCTTTCTGTTCTTTTGAAAAGAAAAAAAAAAAAATTAAGACAGAATCTTAGGACACAAGAAGAGATTTCTAACAGCAGCTTATTTGTTTAATGTCTCACCAAGATACAGGATAACAAATTCCTACAGGGTTAGCAAACAAACTTTCTTCTGTGATGCCTGCATTGATAGCAGTTAGGTAAGAAGTCTTCTATGTTGGCTAGTTGTTAAAACATAAGAACTTCTTTCTAGATCATATTATAAAGGACTATCTGCCTCCTTGAAATGCATTTCAAAATGCCAACGTAATTCTGAAGCCTTCTCTCTGGAGCTTGACAGGAATACATTAGAAACAGGAGCTTGCTGATCAGAAACAATTTCTGGAAGTTATTACATAGGTTAAATGCCATAGTAAAACTATTATAAAGAATGCACAAAATATTTGTGGTTGAACCTTTAAAAAAAAATATACGGTACATACTTTTTTTTATTGTATGTAAATAAGCTACTCAAACTGCTAGCAAAACTACAAAAGTTAAAGGGACACTGAACCCAATTTTTTTATTTCGGGATTTAGATAGAGCATGCAATTTTAAGCAACTTTCTAATTTACTCCTATTATCAATTTTTCTTCGTTCTCTTGCTATCTTTATTTGAAAAAGAAGGCATCTAAGCTTTTATTTGGTTCAGGACTCTGGACAGCACTTTTTATTGGTGGATGAATTTATCCACCAATAAGCAAGGACAACCCAGGTTGTTCACCAAAAATGGGCTGGCATCTAAACTTACATTTCAAATAAAGATACCAAGAGAATGAAGAAAATTTGATAATAGGAGTCAATTAGAAAGTTGCTTAAAATTTCATGCTCTATCCGAATCACAAAAGAAAAAATTTGGGTTCAGACTGATACCCTCTAAATTAGCCAAACAAAAGGAACAGTCAACAAGGTTCTGCTTGACTATACCAGAACAGGACTGGTTATTATCAGTTATTTATAGAACACCAACAGATTCATTTGGAGAACGCTGGAGAACCCCAACACTATTCGGAGGTTTTTTTACCACTTCCTAAGATATCTAAAAGGTGTTTCTACCGAATTCGTCTACCCATCAGTACCTAATATGGTTCTACAAAAGTGAGAAATGACAAACAGTATCTTCTGACAGTGTGTGTGGAAGAGGATTGATTAAAGATGCAATGCATATATAATTCAAAATGTATTTAAATACATTACAATCAAAAGATGAAATTAATTCATTTAATACAAGTTTGAGGCACCACAGGCAAAAAAAATACATCAAAAAACTCTTACAAATACAGAATAATACATTTGTCAGTCACAAAAGATACAATGTGGCAGTTTGAGCTCTGGAGAACAGCAAATAGCACTAAATTACAGGGCTGGCTAACTTAAAATGGAAGTTAGAATTACACCTTTGTAATTCACAGAGAGAATACACAATTTTATATATACATACACACACGTACACGTTTTAAGTCGTTTTTAAAGGGATATGGAACACCACACACACTGTGTGTGTGTATGCATATATATATATATATATATGTAATGTGTGTATATAATTGTGTGTGTATATATATGTAGTGTGTGTATATAATTGTGTGTGTATGTATATATATATATATATATATATATATATATATATATATATATATATGTGTGTGTGTGTGTATATATATGTGTGTGTGTGTGTGTGTGTATGTATATATATATATATATATATATATATATATATATATATATGTGCGTGTGTATATATATATGTGTGTGTGTGTGTGTGTGTGTGTGTATATATATATATATATGTGTGTGTGTGTATATATATGTGTGTATATTCTGTTAAAAGGAAGACAAATACAAAAAAAAAAAACACATGCTATAACATAGCTTTCATGTAACATAATTTAAACAAGATTTCTTAAACCAGCTATAGAAATTGTATCCTATGAAAATGACTTCTAAATAGAACAGGACTAACAGAACCATACAAGGCAGCCAGCATTACTGGGAAGATAAGACTATGAGGTGATCATTATTTTTTTTTATTTTTATTTTAAAGAGACTAATTTGAGGTACTAATGACTTTAAAAAGATTGTGCAAATACAGATTAAAGTGTTATTAGTCAACACATTAACCTGAAATGTGAATATATCCATCACCAAAAAAAAAATAAAAAAATTGCAATGAATGACATTGATAGCAAAAAAAAAAAACGGAAGTTGAAAGATTTGTTCTAGAAAAAACAGTGTAAACAAACTGTGCTATCTTTATAAATGAGGTACAAACATTGAAAAGTATGGCAAATCTCAGTCTATAAAAAAGTGCAAAAAACATTCTGAAAAATGCTACTGGATTTGTGTTTTATTAGATGTAAACAGTTTTATCTTTAAGTACAAAAAAATAATCTACACTGTGGTTTCAGAACCTATTAGTAGAAATATTTTCATTGGCTCTTTATTTTTAAGAAATGTGAAGACACCTCATTGATTTTAATAACCTAGTGGCCAGAGATTCCCTCAAATGCTTTTCAGGTGAGGTGTAACAGTTGACATTCCATCATACAAGCATTGAGAGGTTGTAGGCTGGTCAATAAAGCACAATTATGGGATACATAAACATCAGAGCAACTGTAAGGATACAATCTGATCAGTCTGCAAGGGAGAGAAAATACTGGGCACCGAACTTTAACTGAAAAACACTTCTGGATATCGCTGAAATCTGAGTGAATAAAAATTCCTCAGAGAAACATCACTATAACACGGTTATGTATGCATGTAAAAACAGCACAATAATTTAAGTGTCCTGCTGCTTCTTTCGATGCCACATTGAAGATGTAGTCCTCTGGAGCTTATACATGGTTTATGCTAATGTAGATTCCAATGCATAGTTGCCCACCACCAAAGATGACTCTTCCATGCAGAGACAGGCCGTCTTCCCTTAATGACTGCAGCACTAGACTCCTAGCAGGACCTGTTTGATGTACGAGATGGTGGTAACATTGGAGAGCATGGAGATGTGTTCATTTCCTGGTAGCTCTACCAAGGAAACCACCTGCTTCTGTCGATTTTGCCATTTCTTGCACTGCAGAGCACTCACTACGTTCACAGTACCATCTCCATCCCCATACACTACCCGTGGGTCCTTGTCTGGGAACGCATCATAGAAGAAAGAGTCTGGGGTGTCCACACCTGTACCATAGAGGCAATGAACTGACACTCCTGGAGGAGTCAGTGAAGATACAAGTTCTTCTGTCTCTTTTCTCATAAGCCAACCTTCCGGGAATCCAATGTCCTTATAGAACCTCTGAAAATCCTGTATTGTATAGTTGGCTTTAGGAGTACTCACAAAAACTTTGTCCAATGGAAAAGTGTTGTTATATGGTAGAAGCCAATTGGTGGAAACAGCCGATCGCTGCTGGTCACGGATTCGAAGAGAGCTGATGACTGGAATTCTATTATTATCTCCTGAAGGGAGGGGGAAAAAATAATATGTTAGTTCACTCAGTTATATGGAACTGTCATAGCAGAAAGGCCCTACGCATTTCTCAACTTACTCTTGTGGGTTGTTGTTTTTTTTTTTTTTTAAACTCAAAGTGTAGGATACATATACTATCTACATCAGGTGAGGCAGCACACACATATCACACCTATATGTGCTTTGAAAAGGTTATACAAAAAGGTTATATAATCACATAGGATAGAAATATGTAGACTATTAGCTTCTCCCTTAGAAAGGTACCTTTTATCTATATCATAAGGGGAAATACCCACAAAAACCTACACTACTAGATCTAGGGCAGAGGTATATATGCAAATGAGGTACAACAGCTTGTGTCTGCTAATGTACTTGTGTCCCAGGTACATTTTTAATACAGTTGAGTGTTTGATATACATTTCAAAGCCTCGTAGATATAGAACATACACTACAGACATATAGGAAATGTATATGGAAAAAGATGAGTTTTACACATACAGGCACTTAAAGGGACAGTCAACACCAGAATTTTTGTTAAAAAAGAAAGATAATCCCTTCATTACCCATTCCCAAGTTTTGCATAACCAACACTGTTATAGAAATATACTTTTTACCTCTGTGATTATCTTGTATCTAAGCCTCTACAAACTGCCCCCTTATTTCAGTTCTTTTGACAGACTTGCATTTTAACCAAATCAGTGCTCACTCCAGGGTAACTTCACGTGCATGACCTCAATGTTATCTATATGAAACACATGAACTAATGCCCTCTAGTGGTCAAAATGCATGTTTTTTCTTCAACGACAAAAGGTTTTAACACTCTAAATTCAGTTGCAGATACTATTTTTCCTTTCAATTATATGAAGTCTTTTTTAGGAAAACTTGCAAAAGCATGTATGTAATAGGGATAAATATTCATTAAACCTAGGGACTGTCTAATATGCATATATAAGGGATGCAATTAAAGTGAATGTAAAGTTTAGACAATTCGGTCACGTAGGTCTATAGATCTTATAACACAAGTTTAATTCATCATATTTTTTTAAATAGAATTATTTACTGCAGTTTGTTACCTTTAAAACTTCATACAATGAACTTCGTTACTCCGCCCACCATTTTGACTGACTGATAGACAGGCGAGTCAGATTGATTAAACCAATTATCGTTTCCCTCCGGGGTGTTCAACCCAATATCATCTACGTCACGCGATTAATATGCGCATGCGTTGGGCCCAGAATAACACTGTAGATTCTACATGCTAATTCACGAGATGTGCATGCTCAGTAGGGATCATCTCTCAAACTTGCACATATAATGGATATTACTTACAGAGCGGTTAGACGATCGTAAAAATGTAGTAATTTATTCATTGAATACTATGTGTCCGTTACGGAGTTTGACGCATGCACAGTGAAAATCAAGATCGTGCACGCGATTTGAATCGACGTAGAAAGCGGGTGGAACCGCTGGGGATGTCACACGATCCGAACAAGGAAGTATGGTTGGGGAGAAGTCGCAAGTAAAAAAAAAGGTAGAAATTCTAAACACTATTTTAAAAACAATAGTTTAGCTTTAAAAAAAAAAAAAGTTAGCGACTACATCAAGGGACTAATTATACAAGCATTGCAGTATTCAGTAACATTAAACTTTACATTCACTTTAAACACACGAAAGGGATATTAAAAAGGAATTTCAAAGTCAAGGTGAAATCTTACAGGATTCACATACAGCCCCTCAATTTCAAAATACTTTTCAATTTAATATCTTTTATCAAGTTTACTTTGTTCTTTTGGTTTCCTTTGTTGAAGAATACCTAGGTAAGCACTATTTGGAGCTAGCTGGTGATTGGCGATTTTAAACAACTTTACAGTTTACTTTTATCATCAAATTTGCTTTGATCTCTTGGTATTTGTTGAAAACTAAACCTAGGTAGGCTCATGTGCTAATTTCTAAGCCCTTAAAAGCCCCCTCTTAACTCAGTGCATTTTGACAGTTTCCCCCAGCTAGACAGCGCTTGTTTAGGTGTGTCATATAGATTATTGTGCTCACTCCCCTGGAGTTTTTTGAGTCAGCACTGATAGCTTTAAAACATAATTTATGTAAGAACTTACCTGATAAAAGAAATTTATTTCATGATGGCGAGAGTCCTAGAGCTGTTACGTATAGGATAAACATTCCTACCAGAAGGAGGCAAAGCCTATAAATATCCCTCGCACTTCACACATACCTCAGAATAGCCAAGTGGTGAGGTGTTAAAGGGCCAGTATACACACACAAAATTTGGGAGCTTGATGTCCCTTAAAGCTTGCAGGAAACAGAAGTTATGAAGCAGCGGTCTAAAGACCGCTGCTCCATAACTTGTCTGCCTGCTCTGAGGCCACGGACAGAAATCACAAGAACTGCTGGTGCAATGATAAATGCAGACAGCGTATGCAGTGGACATGATACGCTACATCGTAACACATCCGCTCGCAATACGATAAATATAACCCTTGATGTATACAAAGTTTGCAATTGGCATGCATTATTTTTGAACCGTACTTTGGAACCTTGGCGGGACACCGTCAGATCCAACTCTGGAACTCCCCTCACCTGAGGGTTATCTGAGAGAACTCTTCCGGATGGAGAGCCCACTCCCTGGGATGAAAAGTTTGTCTGCTCAGAAAGTCCACCTCCCAGTTGACTAAAGATAGTTGAGGCCACGCTTATAGGGCATTGCAGATAGCTCAACTCCAATATGTTTATGGGAAGAGAGGACTCTTCCCAAGACCACAGGCCCTGAGCCTTCAGAGAACCCCAAACAGCTCCCAGCTGGGTCAGTAGTCCCAATCTCCCAGGAAGGTCTCAAGAAGCAAGTGCCCTGAGACAGATGCTACTGAGACATCCACCACGAGTCTCTTGTTAGGGGGGTCCAGATTTATCCTCTGACAAATCTGACTGTTCTCCGTTCCATTGACAGAGCATGCAAAGCTGCAGCGGTCGCAGATGGAACCAAGCAAAAGGGATGATGTCCATGGACAGCAAATTTTCCTCTCTGCCCTCCGTTGTGTCTCTGCATCAATTCCACTCCCCTCTCCCCCCACCCCCCCCGGTTCTGTGAACACCTTTTGCTGTAGCCGTTAAAGTTCTTTGTTTTAAAAGGACCGCTCCTTGTAAAACAAAGAACTTTAACGGCTACAGCAAAAGGTGTTCACAGAACCTTAGGAGGTGTGTCGTTTGGCAGTGTACTAGCCACTGATTAAGTGCTAGCAGGCGAAATTGTACTGGTCACAGCACAGTACCACAGTTTTTGGTAAGCTCATTACCTTTACATATTGTCCAACTCATCTGAAACGTTATCGCGCTATGTGGCGCCCTCTTTCTATTTCCATTTGCTAACAGCAATATCCCCGCTCTCTGGGATCAAGAGGAGCTGCCTGCATCAAGAATTGACAATTGGGATTCCATTTTCTGGACACTTACTGTTACGGCTACATATTGAAAGTTAAGTACGGTAGATCCGTCATAAGTTACAAATAGGAGTCACAGCTTTTATTTTAAGAATTAAACACTTTTCTGACAGCGTGCCTTTGTATCCCCCCTTTTGGGATACCACAATCTATAACACATAATAACAGCCTGTACATTGCTATAAAGTAATAACAGGGCTCGCAGATTGTAATGATGGAGCTTCCGGAAATAGCACATCCTGATGCAGTGTCTGTGTGAGTTTACCTATCGGTCATATATATTTATTATAATGCGTGTGGTGTAGATTCTATGCAGTGGCATCTGAGGACTGTCTGTTCTATTGTCCCTAAACAGAAGCAGTGTGCTGACATTTCTGAATTGTGTTAGAATGCAAGTGCTGCCGGTGTATGAACTTTACTCTTGCAGGGCTCAGTCTGGAAACGGAGGGGGACAGCTGGCAGGCAAGCAGCCAATTGGAAGGGGAAACAGGGTGCTGGGCGCAAGGCCCAGTGAGTGAGATCATAAATAAAAAGAGAGAAGTGCTCAACCTGGGAACGAACAATAGCATAATATCTTGTTCTATGGCTAGTTACCACCCAAGAAGAAGCCTCTTTATGCTTAACATGTGCCTTTCAAAGAGAAGAACTTTCCTGAAGCATATCAGTCTGATCCTGACTTCACAGTACAGCCCAGCCCCAAAATACCAGTCAATCGGCAAAACCCCAGACGTACGTTTCATCCTATTGTGGGGCTCGTCAGTGAGGTGCAGCCATATCCCTCTAGACACACTGAGCAACGGGTCCACGTCTGGATTCCTGCATCACACTTAGGGAGACTTCCCTAAGTGTCATAATTTGCATAAATAAAAAGAGGGAAGCTCTCAACCTGGGAACGAACAACAGCATAATAGCTTGTTCTATGGCTAGTTACCACCCAAGAAGCAGCCTCTTTTTGCTCAACATGTGCCTTTCACAGAGAAGAACTTTAATTTCAATGCTCTAATATGCAAAGAATGCAAAACTTTTTCAGTACCATTTTTAGGATTAGGACACAAGGAGGGAACGATAATTTCCCTATTAATGTTGTGTGAGTTAACACCTTTAGGTAAAAATTGAACAGAAGTTCCTAAAACAACTTTATCCTGGTGAAAAATCAGATAAGGAGACTCACAAGAGAGTTCAGAAACTCTAGCAGAATAAATAGCCAAAAGAAATAACACCTTCTAAGAAAGTAGTTTAATGTTCAATGTATCAACAGGGAGGAGCCTGTAAGACTTTAATACTAGGTTAAGAAATAGACCGGAGGCTTCCTGTAGGAGGAGGAGCTAACAGGTGCACGAGAAAGTGGCGTGTTACCTGTCGGAGCTCACCGAAGAACTAACCCCAGCCAAGGTCCGTTGTTGGAGCGCTTTCGTTTGCTCCCTAGGACACGACCCTACCTCTACCAGGGTTTGGCTTGGAAGCACCATAATAGCCGTCCACAGGCTCACTCGCTAGAGCCACAGACGAGGTACTGGATACACGTCCATCATACTCAGATGAGAACGGTTCACAGTCGGCAACCAAGGTGAGCAGTACAGCAGGAGAGGAACGGTCTAAACCACGGCTCCGGACCTATCTATGTGCTTTTTTGCACCAAGGGTCAAGGACCAGTAGCCCATAAAGCAGTCCATGCGCTGGAGACAAGGCATACCCTAAGGACGCCCCAAAGGTCAAGACTTACCGGCTCTTGCTCCCGCCGGCGGGCGGACAGAACAAGTGGGCGGCTAGCAGCGAAGGGTAAACCCACAGCGAGTGTAAGCACGCCGCGGACTCACAACAGCTCAGGCGCACGCTGTGGGCTTTTCTACCTGACAATCCAGCTCACCTATTCACCGGAGCTCGCCCGAGCTGCATCAAAGAAGCACTGCAGCTTTGCTATTATCACCTCCCAGGTCTGGGTAATACATCATGGAATACCCGGGAGAGTCATCTATGGACGCTGAGTATATATGCCGCCTGCTGCAATACAACTGCTTGGCCTTAGGGTAAGATTTCCAAAGTCTTTATAACAGTATTTGTTGCCCTAAAAGTGGCACTGGTTGCTTATTTTTTTCAAGAGTGACACTGACTGTCTATCTCGGCATTGCCATACCCTCCATGTTACACCACTTAGCTTGTGTAAGAAAAGCTATGCTCTGTGCTGGCTCTACATATGAACACTCAGCCTGATACTTGCCTGCGACTAAAAAGACACTTCAGTTTTCAGTTCTCTGAAGGATACGCAATATACTACAGACATTACATCTGCCTATCAGCTGCAAAGTCGGTAGTACTGTAAAAGCACCGGGCACTCTACATTTGCAACCAGAGTTATAGTTGCAATATAAACTTTTGGTCTGTAATACACCTTATTGGTATTAGTCCCTTATCAATCAGGGACTCTCAAGGATAATTGTGATTTATGCAACTAGTCTGCTGCTGATAAACTTTAAAGGGGTATCTGTGAAATACATCCTGGCATTAAGGTCTGCAATATCTAAGCAGATAACACTAGCCTACCAAAAGTTGTAGTCTGCACGGCTAGAACTTGCAAAGCCCACAATCATTTTCTATTATTACTTTTATTCTTGCCTTTCCATCTGGGTTATCTACATCTGAAGCCTATACAGATGTATGTTTAGACCTATATCAATATCGCAGGTTTACACTGTTAGGCACCCTATTAGTGTTAAGCAATTATGTCAAAAGGCTTATAAGTGTTTTTCTTTTTCGCTAGGAACAAAGAATATAAAACAGAAAAATAGCGTTTCAATCTATATCCTGCTATTCCCTAGAGTTTATAAGCAAGCAAGCGAAACATATTGCTGGCTAGGAATATTAGTAGTTGCTACTAAGTGTGGCAACTCAGGTTTCAAATTTTCCTCTTATAAGTTTTCTTTTTTGAATTTTGCAACAGTGTGTGATATGAGTATACAAGGCTAAGAATATTGTAATGCCATTGCTATATTTGTTACAGAATATTGCCAGTTAAGAAGGGGAATGTATGCTGATTCAATGTAATTTTGTGCCATAGGTCCTGATTAGATTAGACAACAAGGATATGTAATAAAGGTGGTAAAAGAGCTGTTTCTATTTTTTGCAAAAATCTAATCATAACCATGTCTAAGCATGAATTTGAAGGCACCTGTTAAATAAGAGAACCCCAGATCTTCTGTTCTTGTGACTACTTTTATAACACATTCATCTTAGGGCCTGGTCACCTAACTCACATAGATTATTGTTCACTTTTTTCTTATTTTTAATATACACTAAAATATATTCTAGATATTTCCCCACCTGGGGACGTACCCCACAAACACTCAATCCATTAAAAAAAAAAAAAAAAAAAAAAAAAAAAAGCCAAGAGCTGTCTTTTTTTTCTTTTCTCTATTTGTTCTCACTGCCCCCCATCACTCTTTTTCTCTCTTTTTATTTATTTTTTGTATGACCTACTCTTGCCTTGCCCTCACTAACACGAGAAATCTATGGAAAGATTTCTCCTCCCGCACAGCACACCACCTCAGACCATGCCCCCAAAAAGTAAGGACAGAAGACCACGTATATCTGATATTATGACTGAAAATAGTAGTGAAGGTTTAAGCCCAAAGACAGACCTACAGCCCTTGATCACCCAACTTAGTGATATTTTCCTTCCACAATTTGAACATATCAAATGCCAAATCTCTAGCCTGTCGCCGGAATTAAAAGCATTTGCTAACAGACTTTCAGAAGCAGAAGACAGAATCTCAGAAGTGGAAGATATAACTAATAATCAGTCCCTAAAAATCTCAGAGTTAGAAAAGAAAAATATAAGCCTGACTGCCAGGCTAGATGACCTTGAGGACCGCTCAAGGCGGAATAATTTAAAAATCATAGGCGTTCCTGAGTCAGAGCATTCTAAAGGCCTACTACATTTTGCCGCGACAACACTGCCCCAAGCTCTAGGGGTAGAATATTCTCAATTACCAATACCGATAGAACGGGCTCACAGATTGGGTCCCCCTAGAAGCAGAGCAAATGGTAAAAACATACATAGACCAATCCTGATAAAGTTCTTAAATTTCCAAGATAAAATAAGTATGCTGCGTTTATATAGGAAAACAGATAACTTTCATATCGAAAATAACAGAATTTTAATATTCCAAGACTACTCTGCTGATACTGCTTTCAGGAGGAAAGAAATGGCCCCTTTCTGTACCAAGTTAATCAAAGAGGGTTTTCTAGCCAAATTAGTGTACCCTGCAAGAATTATTATAGAAGAAAAGGAAGGCATAGTTAGGACTAGACAACATAGAAGAAGCTAAAGGCTACTTTAAAGACCACAAGCTAACACTTACATGAGGACTGGGATAGCTATAAAATAGAGCTTATCTGTGTTTTTTTAGTTAGGGCACTACTGTGCTTGTTTATAATGGAAATGCTGTATAAATATTTAGAGTTAAGAATGTTTATGCCTAAGTCAACTTATAGGCTGCCCCTGCGGCCAAAAGTGTACCAGGCTTCGCCTGATAAGGTTTTTGTTGTAAATAATCTCTGTTTGCAATTTTCTTTCTGTATCTTCCTTTTTTTTTTTTTTTTTTTTTTTTACCAGTCTCCCCTCTTCCCCCTACCCGTCTGCTCTAGCTCTCCCCCAAACCTATTTTAATCATGCTACAATATATTGATTAGATGAAGGGCAATATCAGGTTGTTATCTTGGAACGTGGGTGGCATCACCTCCCCAATCAAGAGGAAAACTATAGTCAGACAATTGGGTAAGCATAACCCTGATATAGCCTTAATACAAGAAACACACTTAAAGCAAGAGGAAGTTATTAAGCTCAAATGTAAATGGGTGGGAGAGGTGATTGCCACCCCTTGTTCTAGAAGGAAAAAGGGAGTAGCTATTCTGTTAAATAAAAAACTTACGTATAACATTATAAGAGTATCACTAGACCCTGAGGAGAGATGGGTCCTCCTTGAGTTGCAGGTCGAGGATTTCAAAATGGTGATCTGTAATGTCTACGGACCTAATAAAGCAGACCCCACCTTCTGGAATAGTTTAGTCTTTATGCTAACTAATTTTATGGATCAGAATATTGTTTTAGCGGGTGACTTTAACCTAATACCATCAGAAGCCTTAGACAAACTTAGTTCTAGGAACTCCACTTTCTCTGGTCAGAAGGCCAAAATATTTAAACAAATATGTAAAAATTTGAAATTACATGATATCTGGCGCCTACAATTCCCTGACACGAGGTCCTTTACCTGCAACTCGAGGACCTATGGCTCCTTATCACGCATAGATTTCTTCTTGATTTCCAGCTCCATGATTAAATTAGAGACTCAAACTAAGATATTTGATATTCTGATATCTGACCACGCAATTATTTTCCTAGATATACATTTATACCCTCCCCAGAGAAACAATAGAAATAATTTTTTCTTTCCAAATTATCTAGTGAATAATCTGGAATTCAATAATTGGTTAATACACAAATGGAAAGAATTTGTCTCTTTAAATAGATCATACAGAGAAAAAACTGAAATATTTTGGGAAACCGCAAAGGCCTATCTGCGAGGTGAGATTAAAGCCTATATGATTCTAAAAAAAAAAAAAGTTGCAGCGGAGAGAAAGTCAGCTCTCTAACCAGGTCCAAAACGCATATCGTAAATATATAAATAATCCCTCTAGGAGATTAAGAGATAAATACAACGGGGCCAGAACAGAAAGAGATATTTTTATTAAGCAGAAAGTCGCTTGGGAAGAACTAAAGTTAACTGTTAAATATAAAGGCCAATATGGGAAGTCAGCTAAGTTTTTATCTAGATTAGATAAAGCAAAGAAAAAATCTAACGTAATAGAGGCTATTTATGATGGGACAGAAAGAGTAACAGATCAATCTAAGATTCAAAATGTATTCTTTCAATTCTATCAAAACCTATATGCTGCGAAAGAAATAAATGCCAATAATAAAGTCAACTTTTGGCATAAAATCTGCCTTCCTAAATTAGCACAAGAAATGGACAAAGATTTAAATAGCCCAATAACCCAAGAAGAAGTAGCGGAAGCTATTAAAAATGCTAAACTTAATAAAGCCCCGGGCCCAGACCAAATTCCGGCAGAGATGTACAAAATTCTCAAAATGGAGATAATAGATATCTTGGTACAACTATTCAATGGTTATTTTATTGAGGGGCAAAACATGTCAAAGTATTTCTCTGAGTCTACAATCTCACTGATACTGAAAAAGGGCAAATCGCCACTAGACCCTAAGTCATATAGACCTATCTCACTGCTCAATCTAGACTATAAGCTATTAACTCACATAATGGCTAATAGACTGAAAAAATGTCTAGATCCTATTATACATCCTGATCAGGTGGGTTTTATGCATCAAAGATCCCCAACTAAAAATACACGGAAAGTAGCATTATTACTAGAATATTTTTGGAATAAACTAGCGGAAAAAAGAATAATCAACCAAGATATCGCGATAATAACAATAGACGCCGAAAAGGCATTTGATGCTATAATATGGGACCATCTGTTCACCACGCTAGCGCAATTTGGTTTTACAGGGCAATTCCCTAAATTTGTTAAATCTATATATGACCACCCGAGATCGAATATACTAATTAATGGTAGCTATACTGCATATCTTACACTATGTAGGGGGACGAGGCAAGGCTGCCCACTCTCTCCGTTACTATTTAACGTGGCCATAGAACCACTGGCTATAATGTTACGTCAAGAGCTTCAAGGAACAAAAATCTGTTCTATCTTTATATGCGGATGATCTGCTCTTATACGTTAAAAACACAAAGAAAAGTATACCACAGGCCTTAAAAATTATTGACTTGTTTGGCTCTATCTCGGGCTATAAAATTAACGCTAATAAGTCTGAAATTCTATGGGTTAATAAAAATAAAAATAGTTTTCAAGAACATCCCTTTCAAGAATCTCTTAGTATTAAATATCTAGGAATATATTTCCATGCTGACCCCAAACAATGGTACAGACTAAACTATGCTCCTTTTTTTAAAAAAACCCTCAGAGAAACTTGTACAATGGAGCGCCTTCCCTATATCTCTATCTGCCAAAATAATGATTATTAAGTCCATTCTATTTCCCAAATTGATGTATATTATGCAAAACATGCCGCTCTTTATTTTGTCTCACGACAATAAAAGGTTTAACACAGAATGTGCTAAATTTCTATGGAACAACAAAAGACATATGTTATCCATAGCCAAACTCACACCAAGACTGGAGGGAGGAGGCTTATCTTTCCCTGATATCAAAAAGTATAACTTGGCTATATTAGCCCGTTTTGCAATTGATTAGCTATCAGAGGCTAGCTATTTCTCACTGTTATCTATAGAGGAAAATCTGTGCGCACCTTTCTCTCTTAAAGCCTTATTGCATTGCCCGGCGAAACAATTACCAGACCATATCAAACATTTAAAGACACTATCCAATATTATTGAAGCATGGCAAAAGTTAAATACAACGATCAAAGTTAATTTCGAGATTTCCCCATTTCTCCCGATACAAGGTAACCCACAATTTATGCCTGGACTATCCCATGAAGTCTATAAGACTTGGAAGCACAAAGGTCTGCTCTATGTAAATCAATGTTTAAATAATATGTCTCAGATAAGAACGTTTGAGGATATTGCTACAGAATTTTCTTTATCTAATAAGAATTTCTTTGCTTATCTTCAGATCAGACATTATATAGCAGGAATTAACAGATTAAATCCAGACGCGAGTGGGTGGGGGGGGAAGTTGAAAAATATATAGCAAGTTATAAGTCAGGCAAACATAGCATAGCTCTTTTATATAAAATTATGCTGGATAAACAGGCCCAATTGTTTAGGGATAATTTAGTCCAGAAGTGGAATGTTTGCTTTACGGATTTTTCAGCAGAATCATTAAACGCAAGTTATAAATGGGTGCAAGGTGCGAATATTCCGTTAACTTGGAAAGAATCACATATAAAATTACTCAATAATTCTTACCTGACCCCAGGGAAATTATCTAAGTGGTACGCGAATTCTGCAGAAAAATGCCCAAGATGTAATAATTCTTGTGCAGATATTATTCATTGTTCCTGGAATTGTCCCAAAATACTCCAGTTCTGGAGAAAAGTGGAATTTTGGCTTAACAAGGCTTTAGATGTTAGGCTAAAAATCCAAGCTAACCATATCTTTTTTCTCTATAACATGGACCATAATAGAGCTAACATTAATCTTTTTAACACGGCAATTATGCTTGGTCGTAATCTCATATTAAAAGACTGGAAGAATAGAAAAGCTCCTACAATGGGCTGTTTTATAAATATGATACACGCCCAGATAATTTTTGAACAGCTGAATATAGCTCCTTCCGAAGAGAAAAGGGTCAAAACTTTTTTTATGAAATGGTTAAGAGTTATATTGTCCTATCCACTTGCTAGTCAGTTCCTACTTGTTCGTAACCTGCGTAGATCGGAATTTTTTGAGACATTGATTCTTTCAAATGTTTTCCCAAATGAATGGTATTGATATATACCAAGTCTATAAAGGGGAAGGAAGCGGAAATGAATAGCCTGTCCCAGGGTTTACAGTGAGTGGAGGTCAGGTTAAGAATCTAAAATGAGGTGAGGGAAGGGTGAGAGGGGAAATTTATTCTTACTCTTTTTTTTTTTTTTTTCTCTTTTTTCTCTTTTCTTTCTTTCTGTTTATTATTTCTATCATAAAACCCCTAATTTGGTATGAAATATAGCTATTGGAATTTCACAGAGATACTTTAAAAGTTTGCATTTACATAGATTTTGCACTGATTTCAAGTGGTAATAAGATATGTACAAATCTCTGACTGTATAAGGATGTGGTGAAATTATCTCTATCTGCTACATAGTATTGTATATATAAGAATTTCGCATCCTCTGGATTGTTTTTTTTTTGTGTTTTTCTTTTAATCTGATTCTCTGTGTTTGCTCTGTTATATGAATTATATACCGAATTGGTCAATAAAGATAAATTTAAAAAAAAAAAAAAAGGTTAAGAAATAGACCAAATAACAGGTTTAAAGGGACAGTCAACACCAGAATTTTTGTTGTTTAAAAAGATAGATAATCCCATTCCCCAGTTTTGCAAAACCAACACTGTTATATTAATACACTTTTTATTTCTGTGACCAACTTGTATCTAAGCATCTTCTGACCGCCCCTAATCACATGACTTTTAGTTATTATCTATTGACTTGCATTTTAGCCAATTAGTGCAGTGTCTGCCACTAGCCACGAGCGTGATCACAATGCTATCTATATGGCCTACATGAGCTTGCTCTCCCCTGCTGTGAAAAGTAAATAAAATAGAGGCGGTCTTCAAGGGTTTAGAAATTAACGTATGCACCTTCCTAGGTTTGCTTTCAACTAGAATACCAAGAGAACAAAGCAAAATTATTGTTAAAAGTAAATTAGAAAGTTGTATAAAATTACATGCCATATTTGAAAAATGAAAGTTTTTCTGGACTTGACAGTCCCTTTAAGCTGTATTAGAGCCTGAAAAAAAAAAATGAATATCAGGAAGATTAGCAATTGTCCTATGAAACATTACAGAAAAGGGCAGATATTTGTCCTTTGAATGTACTGGCAGATAAACCCTCATCTAAACAGTCCTTAAACTGAAGAATCCTAGGAATTCTAAAAGAATGCAAGGAATAATCATGGGTAGACCACCACATAAGAATTCCAAACTTTGTGATATATCTTTCTAGAAAGAGGCTTGCGGGCCTGAATCAGTGTTTTAATCAGAGAATCCTCTATGACTGAGAGCTAAGCGTTTAATTTCCATGCCATTAAGTTTAGAGACATTAAATGAAACAAAGAGCGGTTGTGTGGTCATCAAGCTGTGCAATTTATTTTGCAGTGTAAACAGCAACACATGATACATGGTACAACAGGTCAGATAAATCCTACACGTTTCATGCCCGCAGGCACTTCATCAGGGATGGTGAAAAAACTCCTCCTTTTGCTTTATACATTAGAAACCCATTACAATTACCTTCTGGTGCTGTGATAGTAAAGCATTAAAGTGACTCATACTCTAAACTGTTATCGAACAAACGTGCCATTCTTATTACTGCAACTCTTATATTAATGCAGAAATACAAAGATGCCATAACATTTATCGTAAATCCTTACTGTCATTAGTCACACTATTATAGCAACATTATATTTCAAGATATTGTGTTTTGTGGCAAAGTGATAAGTATTTTTTAAGTAAACATATACAGCTGATGAAACAATCTACAATTGCCTACTAAGTTGCAATATACATAAAACTAAATTGTGATACAAAGTGGCAGTTTTTTTCTTTTCTTTACTAAAACATACTACTACTATTCAAAATCACGTATGTATATTGATAAATACATAACTATATACCTTTACAAATGTATGCTATCTCAAAGGACAAAAAAATTAATATTATCTTTACTTTAGCAGGACTGGGAACTAATTAAAAAATACATATATACATTATGTGTAGGAATATTGAGAAGATCACAAGTAACAACTATATATTAAACAGTCACCTCTCAATTCTCAAATCTTAGAAAATATATGATAAGAAATTTAATTGCGTAAAAATATCAGAGAACACGAATCTTAGTTTACACGGTTAGGTGACACATGACTGAGTTATCATTTTTACCCCAGTAAGTGTTTTGTTATCTACACCAACATAGCTTACTACTCTTACTATATTTAAGCTATATTGTGTTAGGTGAACCACTAGGAAAGCAAATATGTTTCCCTTATATGATATTAAAATCCACTTATACAATATTTTTGTACAACTACAAAGAAAATTATATATACGTTGTTTAATAAAGCACATGCAAACTAGATTACAATTTAACTGTCTCATCTGTTTTTGGAGGCATGTCTATGTTCACTATGTGATTAAGTTATAAGTAGGACTCTGTTATATACATCAATGAAACCACATGCACATTAATGTTAAAAGACCTTAACATTATACACTGGTGTAGGTCTTCAAATCCCATATCATGTTAATACCTAAGGGAGTCCCCGTTTGGAGCATATAGATCCAATAAGCTTCTCTTCGATTTAGCCTAGCTAATTTATCTCCTCCCCTGATATCTTTGGGAACACAATCTATGGCTTGAAACCAAAACATATTATCTCTAGGTGTAAGGGCATCTTTGTATTTCTGCATTAATATAAGAGTTGCAGTAATAATAGTAATAAGAATGGCACGTTTGTTCGATAACAGTTTAGAGTATGTATCACTTTAATGCTTTATTATCAAAGCACCTGAATGTACTTGTAATGGGTTTGTAATGTATAAAGCAAAAGGAGGAGTTTTTTCACCATCCCTGACGAAGTGCCAGTGGGCATTAAATGCCTAGGATATATCCGACCTGTTGTACCACGTATGATGTGTTGCTGTTTACACTGCGAAATAAATTGCACAGCTTGATGACCACGCAACCGCTCTTTGCTTCATTAAGTATCAAGGTTTGATCGAAGGTTTGGACGCCTCCTCAACGTGGTTGTTTCTGCCTTTGTTTATACCTGTGATACAATACTTCCGGACAGGTCACGGGACCGCAACCGAGTGAAGCGCTAACGGGAGGAGCTCGGAGGGGCTGTCTTCCGCAACAAAGTGGAGCTCGGAGATTTTACAAGACACTTACCTAGCAGCTACGGAAGGAGTTTTGTACCAGGTATTTTCTACCGTAGAAGCATAACGAAGACTGGGTAAGCAACTTACATATTATATACCAAAGGAACGCTATTACAGTTGCATAGTGTCTATGCAAAAGTTGTCTATATACTGCAAGGCTCAGCAGAGTATACTACAAGGTTTTGAACTGTGTGAACTAAACACAGTTCCCTTAACTAGCAGTTGATCAACCTATTTGTCTTAGAGACATTAAATCTGGATGGAAAAAGGGACCTTGAGACAGAAGGTCTGGCCTTAGAGGAAGAAGCCACGGTGAGCAACTGGAAATTCAGACCAGATCCGCCATTATGCGTCAACCACCTCCTAAGGAGGCAAAGTTTAAAACTGAGGCATGTGTTATGTATTTATATGCTTTTAAGGTTTGGGAAACTTTTCCTCCTCCTGGTAGGAATGTATAACCCATACATAACAGCTTGTGGACTCTCGCACCTATATGAAAGAAATGAAAGTCTGTCAAAATAATTGAAATAAGGGGGCAGTCTCCAGAGCCTTAGATACAAGGAAATCAGGAGGTAAAAAAACTATATTTATATAAACTGTGTTGGTTATGCAAAACTGGGAAATGGGTAATAAAGGGATTGTCTATCTTTTTATACAAACATTTTTGAGTAGAGAATTTATTTAAATCCTTGGCAACAAGCAATAGTGCAATAATTAAATAGCAATAATTAAATTGCTCTAACAATGTTTAACACAAAAATAACATTTTTACACTTGTGTCTCTTAAGCTGTATTCATAAGCACCTTAAAACACATATGAAGCATAGCTAGCTTTTACTAGATTGTTCATGAAGGGAGCTGGCCATGTGAGCCTTTGCAATCAGTTCTATAGTGCAATACCTTTCCTAATGAACATTTAGAGTCAAAATCTGTCCTCATCTAACCCAGACACCATTGTGTTCTTGTAAAGGAAAATTAAAAACCTAATAGAATATAAATTTACATTAAAACACTTTGCAATGCACTTTCATCGTTGGTTTGGTCTGCTTGTTCTTTAATTTAAAATTGTAGTGCATCCACTCTCCAGAGAGAGACTGGGGTGCAGAACCCTGACATTCAAACCTGCTGCACAGTGATTGGTCAATATCTGCAGAGACTGGTTTATAACTTTTCCTAATTGGCTACAGTAAAAGAAGTGAAACATTTAAGAGGCTTTTAACAGGGTCCTTGGACTGTAAAATAATGTGTATTTACCTAACAAAATTAAAGGTTTTAAATATTATTTTAAAATATTTTGTTTGCTATGCTGTGAATAATTTTTAATGTATAATTAAATTATGCTGCCCTAGGCACACACCATGAGTACTGAGACAATAGTATAACCCTAATGTAAATAGGTTTATTCATTTGGATACATAATTATATATAGTGCTGTCTATATTTAAAACTTTTTTTTTACTCTCTCCATCAGATAAAACATTTGAATATTAAAGAGACAATAAACAAAAAAATATTTCATGATTCAGCTAGAGAATACAATTTTAAACAACTTTCCAATTTACTTCTATTACTCAATTTGTTTTATTTTTCAGATATCCTTTGTTGAAGAAATAGCAGTGCACATGGGTGAGTCAATCACACGAGATACCTATGTGCAGCCACCTATCAGCAGCTACTGCGCCTATCTAGATATGCTTTTCGACAAAGTATATCAAGAGAATAAAGCATATTAGATAATAGAAGTAGATCAGAAAATTGTTTAAAATTGCAAGCTCTTTCAAAATCATGAAAGAAAAAGTATGGGTTTAATGTCCCTTTAAGTCATGCACAAGTGGGTATTTAAAAATTCTACAGTACGCACTAGATATTTCCAGGAAATAACAATACAGGACTAATTCTAGAGTCACTTTCTTGAAATGCAACTCAAAAAAGGGAAGTTAGAAACGGGTAGTAATTACATTACACTATCATAGGAAAAGACATTGCATCACATGATAAAAAATAAGATTTTAAAGGGTCACCAGAGTGCTTACCCAAGTTAAATGAATATTGTATCGCAAAATAATATATGCTCTAATTCCTTATAGAACGTAATTTTGCACTGCTGAGCCTGCAAGTCTATGTATTTAACCCTTTTGCAAGGATTAAGTACCACTAAGCTGCAGAGAACTTTTGGTCCTAAGCAGTCATCTGGTGAGCCAATCAGAAGAGGCAATCACAAAACCTTTACACAAAAGGAGAGAAGCATTCAACCCCAGAAGCAGCATCTGCCATACACAGATAACTTTTCTGTAGTATATCATTCTGATCCTGACTATCCCAGCCCCGAAATACCAGGACATGCCTCTCTGAACGCCAGACACACGTTTCTGCGTAGTGTGGGCCTCGTCAGTGAGGTGCAGCCATATCTCTCTAGGCACATTGGGCAATGGGTTCACAGAATTAGACTGATATACTACAGGAAAGTTCTTCTCTGTGAAAGGTACATGCTAGGAAAAGAGAGGCTGCTTCTGGGGTGGTAATTAGCGATAGAACAAGCTATAACGCTATTGTATGTTCCTTTCTCTCTTTTTCTGTAATCCCCAAACCCTGTCAATCAGTATTTTAATCCCTACAAAAGGGTTTACATCCATAGTTAAAAGGAACAGTGCAGTCAAAATTAAACTTAAATGGATTGGATGACATTTTAAACAACTTTACATTTTACTTCAGTTATTACATTTGCATAGGTTCTCTTGGTATCCTTTGTTAAGAGTAATGCTAGGTGAAGCTCAGGAGTGTGCAAGGGTCGTTAGCCATTTGATGTTTGCAACAATGCTTATAGCAATGTTATACATAGTTGCAAACACTGCTGCCATAAAATTCTAAAGACATGTGCACACTCCTAAGCTCTTATCAGGCTTAAATATTCAACAAATGATACCAAGAGAAAGCAAATTTGAGAACTTAAAAGACCAGTAAACACAGTAGATTTGTATAATCAACAAATGCAAGATTCAAAGACAATGCAATATCAGTTAGTCTGAACTTCAAATAAGTAGTAGATTTTTCTTTCTGACAATTTAAAACGTTATGTCTATTTCCACTTCCCATGTACCATGTGACAGCCATCAGCCAATCACAAATACATATAGGTTTATTCTGTGAATTCTTGCACATGCTCAGTAGGAGCTGGGGACAAAGTTTAAATATAAAAAGAAATAAAAAGAGAGAAGCGCTCAACCTGGGAACGAACAATAGCATAATAGCTTGTTCTATGGCTAGTTACCACCCTAGAAGCAGCCTCTTTTTGCTCAATATGTGCCTTTCACAGTGAAGAACTTTCCTGTAGCATATCAGTCTGATCCTGACTTCACAGTACAGTCCAGCCCCGAAATACCAGGCAATCCCTCTCTGAACAAGAGAAACAGCAAAACCCCAGACGTACGTTTCGGCCTATTATGGGCCTCGTCAGTGAGGTGCAGCCACACACTGAGCAACGGGTCCACGTCTGGATTCCCGCATCACACTTAGGGAGACTTCCCTAAGTGTCATAATTTGCAAATAAATATAAAAAGGACTGGGCACATTTTGTTAATGGAAATGGGAAAGTTCTTTAACATTGCATGCTCTTTCTGAATAATGAAAGTTTAATTTTGACTTGAGTGTCCCTTTAAGATGCAGCATAGCTGTAAAAAGTAGTCTAGAAAATAATCACCAGAACAGCTCTATGTAAAGATATTTTACCTCAAAATCTCCTCACTAGCCACAACCCATTGTAAAGGATTTTAAGCAGCCAATCAGGAAGCTAGTCCTGGGACTAGCTGGGAAGCTTGCATCTGGCATGAGCAGTCATGTTATTTCCCTCCTCAGTTTAAAGGGACATGGAACCAAAATTTTTTTTTTCCATGATTCAAATAAATACAGCATGCAATTTTAAATAAATAACTTTCCAATGTATTTCTATTATCCAATTTGTTTGGTTCTCTTTGTAACCTTTGTTGAAAAGTATACCTAGTTAGGCACAGAAGCGGATAATTGGTAGCTGCACATATATGCCGCCTCTCATTGGCTTTCAGCTAGCTCCCAGTAGTGCATTACTGTTTCCTTAACAAAGGATACAAAGAAAATGAAGAAAACTAAAGAATAAACGTAAAAATAGGAAAGTTGTTTAAAATTATTTTCTGAATCACGAAATAAAAATTCTGGGTTTCAAGTCCCTCTAAAAGGACCAGTAAAAACAGTAGATTTGCATAATCAACAAAATGCATGATAAAGAGACAATACAATAGGACTTAGTCTGAACTTTATATGGAGTAGTAGATTTTTATCTGACAAATTTCATATGTATGTTTACTTCCACTCCCGATGTATCATGCGACAGCCATCAGCCAATCACAAATGCATATACTGTGAATTCTTAAACATGCTCAGTAGGGGCTGCTGGATAAAAAAAAAAAAAAAAAAAAAATTTAAAAAAAAAAAATTATGCTTACCTGATAAATTTCTTTCTTTCTTGACAAAGCGAGTCCACGGATAGTCAATTACTGTTGGGAATATCGCTCCAGGCCAGCAGGAGGCGGCAAAGAGCACCAGAACCTTTCTCCCAAAGAAACCTCAGTCGAGACAAAGTATTACATTTGGAAAAAGTATGCAGAGAAGACCAAGTTGCAGCCTGCAAACTTGTGCCACAGAAGCTTCATGTGTGGAAGCCCAGAAAGAGGAAACAGTCCTCGTAGAATGAGCTGCAATTCTCTCAGGAAAACTGCTGTCCACCAGTCTCATAAGACAACCAAAGTATACTTCTCAACCCAAGAAAACAGAAGAATCTGTAGCTTTCTGACCCTCGTGTTTCAAAGAGAAACAAACCAACAAACAAGGCAGAATACCGTCGAAAAACCTTAGTCGCCTGTAAAAAAGAAATTCAAAGCACGCACAACATCCAGGTTGTATAACAAAACGATCCTTAGGAGAAAAAGGATTAGGACATAGAGAAGGAATAATAATTTCCTGATTAAAATACCTGTCCGAAACATCTTTTAGGAACAAACCTTATCTAGTACAAAACCCCACCTTATCCACAAGAAAGATAAGGGGAAACACACTGCACAGCTAGTATCAAGAAACAAACCCTTCAAGAATTCTATAGAATGCATTGGTTCAAACGAAGTCGGCTGCGAAAACCTTAAGAACCCAGTTAAAACCCCAAGAAGGAGTAACCGACTTAAACACAGGTCTGATACCGAACAGAGCCTGATAAGAAAATGGCCCAATTGGAAGACTGCCAGACGCTAAAGTGTCAAAAATATACAATGCAACAAAACTTCAGGATACTTGCTGACAAACCCTTCTCCAGGCCATCCTGAAGAAAGGGAAAGATTAAAGGAATTCGGACTCCACTCAAGGAGAGCCCCATGGATTCAGACCCAAAAAAAAATTAAAAAATAATATATATATGTATGAGAACCCTCCTAAAAACCAGTCTTTGAGCCCGAACCATGGCCTAATGACTGACTCCATAAAAACTACGCTTAGACAGAACTAAACCTTTAATCTCCAAGCAGACAGCTTTTAAAGAAACCAGACCCTGATGAAAGAGACCCTTTCAGAAGGTCCTTCCTCAGAGGCAGCCTCCAATGTGGGAGAGACAACATCTCCACTAGGTCTGCACACCAGATACTGCAAGGCTACGCAGGGGCTATTAGAATCACCGAAACTCCCTACTGTGTGACACGAGCAATGACTTGTGGAAGGAGAGCAATGGGTGAACCAGTTAAGTCATGAAACCCCAAAGGACCTCTAACTCCGGCATCCCCCTTTTGAGGGATAAACTGGAGAACACCTCTGAATGGAGTTCTCACTCCCCAGGATGAAATAACTGATATTTCATGACATACATCAACAGTGAGCTTCCGCCCACTGAACAATCCCAGTCACCTCCTACATGGCTAAGGAACTCCTAGTTCCTTCCTGGTGATAATGAAAGCCATGGAGGTGATATCGTCCGACTGGAACCAAACTAAGGACAACTAAGACCAATTCAGAGCATTGTAAATCGCTCTCCAATCCAATATGATAAGGAGGAAAAACAGACACTCAGAGCGCATTCTCCCTGCACTTGAAAGCAAATACCAGACTGCTTCCTAGTCAAGCAGGTTGGGAAAATAGATTGAACCCTATATTGTCCAGAAAAGCACCCTTGCACGACCCCAGGACTGAAAAGTCTTACTAGGAAGATGAAAATCAGAAACTTGAAAAGATCCTGATCACGGGTACAATAAAATACCCAATCTTCTAGTCTATGTTCGTTCTGAACAGGCCCTCTTGAATCAAAAGAGAATGGATACTATATTGAAGGTCAGAACCTGAGAAAACTTTTGGTAAATACCTAGATTCCGTTCCCCAGAGAGAAATGTCCTGAACCCAATTCAAGCAAAGTCTCTCATCATACCTGGATTGCAGATACTCAGAAGGATAAATCTGCCCTTGGGAGGGAAACTTATATTGGACTCCAAAAACAAGTACTGACACTGCATAAAAGGAAAAAGGAAAACTTTCCTTTAGTCTTACTCTCTTGATGTGTAGTAGAAAAAACCCAATACAGTCAGATGATAATTCTGCCAGACCAAGTCCAAACAAGGTCTCATCCTTGAAAAAGAAAAACGCTAGAAGCGTGGATCCTTAAGGGAGCAGCTATCCACATAAGGGATTGAAGTTATCTGAGTCCTAGTAGAAAAAAAAACTCCCTTCTACTCAGGGCACCGTGCATTATAACGATGTCAGTGACAGGAAAGTCCCTTAAAGGACGGGAGACAGGGAGATGGTATCCCTAGCTTCTCTCATTCCTGTGACAATATCCCAGGCACGTCCGGAAACACTTCCTCATAGGAAGGAACATCATTGAAATGATAAAGTTCACAAAAACTTTCAAAGGTTGACAACGACAAGGGATTGATGTGCCCAAGTAGCCAAAACCTCCTTTAAAACTACACGAGGTTATCAAGCATACATCTGAATGATATGACTTCAGCGTCAGATGAAGGAACTAAACTGTCCAAATCTGAGAATTCACCCTTAGAAACCTACCGGCGAAACTCCTCACCATAGTAGTAAAATATGGAGCAGAAACCTTACAATCTGAGATATAACAAATCATCTTGCATATTTCCTGAAAGAAAGGAAAAACCAGACAAAACCGCAGATATCGCAGAGAATATCTGAGCTACAAAATCTGAAAGCAAACATACTCCACCTGGAGATTTAGAGAAACCACAGGGCACTGCATGGGACACCAAAAGGCTTGGGACATAAAAGGAGATAGCTGTGGTATTGCCTAAACAGCATCATACTGGGAAACATAAGGCTCATATTGAATAGTACCATCAAATGTTCAACTGACAAGGTGGCACAAAAACAACATCTAAAAATGTCTCACTTTCTTCTTAGAGGAAAAAAAACAAAATAAAAAAAAAACTATAAAAAAAAATATTTTTTAAAATCTTAATTCTAAAATATTTAAACTATAACATATAATTAAAAATAACATTTATAATATATATCTCCAAACTTAAGCTAATATAAGCAGTATGAACCTCATCCTATCTTTATTTGTAAAAGAAAACATAGCAACATATTTTCATACCCTATGTCTGTATCACAGTAGAAAAACTAGCAAGTGATATATACAACATCCATGTGTTTGAATGAGCATACTGAAACAATTCTCATGCTACTAAGGTTCACAAGTACTAGAGAATTTCCATAGCCTGCCTTTTTAACACAGACATCTAAATAGGAGAGATTCTACTATACTCCAAAAGGTAACTAGATTAGGAAATCCTATTGCATATTATTTAGCATCCGTATGCTTTAACAATTAGAGGTAAACAGAACAACTAGTCCGTTCCGATCTCATTCTGGAGAAAAAGGCAGAGTTCAAATATACTCAGCTCCTCTGAAATGGCGCCACTGAGAAAAAGCAAGGAAGGAGGCGTGGCCACAAATCAGCACGGAATGGAGCTTCACTGCGTTGATTAATTCCCCTTAATATAAGGAATCCTTGCAGAAACATTTCCTTAACCCATCAGGACACTGACACCATTGTGCAGCCTCCTGAACCACTTCTGAAAGCGGAGTTTACAAAATATAAAGGCTAACAATAATGCGTGTTCAGGATGATACAAACCCATCCACGCAGCCCCTCAGAAATGGTGCCATCACGCTCTAACGGTCCCCTGACAAAGACAAAACAATTTTGCTGTCAGAACTGAGACCGATCTTCCGACCAACTCAGGATCTTAACGGGTTGTCCCATTTATAGACAGGAAAACATAATAAAATTGTCTAAAACCCTTATATTTTAGAAAGTTAACCCTTTCCTCTCTGAGAATCCTGTACACAAAATACTACTGAGCCGTATTAATAAAATATAATTTGGTCCCCCCAATGCCTGCACCACTGCCACACAGTATCTTATTAACCCATAATAGGAACAAATGTATTAAAATCCCTAACAGAATTAACTGTTAAAGTGCCATATATTTCCTTTCTTCTGTCAGAAAATTAAATTTGGCACTTACCTCAATGTAGATCTGCTGGCAGCAGGACAGCTCACCTGGTTTGAGAATGTTTCCTCCCTCACATGGGCCTGTGGAAAGAAGAAAGACTGAATTATCTTACTCAGGCTTTCAATTCAGGGCAGCAGTAACTGTTTGGGAGGCACAGTGGGGATTATACCCCACAAGTTCCCAATTGCTTAAAAGCCACCACTGCTCTACTGAAGAGACTGACATGGGCTACGGCTAAAACCCAGGAAAAAGCAGAACAAAAACTTGCACTGCTTAAAAAATAAAATCTTGATTGAAGAATCTGCTTCCAGACACCTAAACTTTACCACCTCCTTGCTCTTAACATAGGCAAAGAGAATGACTGGTTGTGGGCAGGGGAGTGATATTTAACAGTTTCCTGTGGTGCTTTTTGCCTCTTCCTGCTGGCCAGGAGTGATATTCCCAACAGTAATTGATGATGATCCGTGGACTCAGTGTGTCATTAGAAAGAAAGTGTAACTATAAAAAGACTGTGCACATTTTGTTAATAGAAGTAAATTGGAAAGTTGTTTAAAATTGCATACTCTGACTCATGAAAGTTTAATTTTGACTTGAGTGTCAAAAGACATTTCAAAGACATGTCAAAAGTGACACAGCACTGATGAAGCCGATTGGCTGATTTTTTCCCCTAACATGCAGCTGACAGTAGCAGAGGAATAACTTCACAGAGCACTTACTATTTTAAAAAAAAAAATACATTTTGAGATAAAATATTTTACATAGAGCTATTCAGGTGATATTTTCTGGACAGCTTTTACAGTGATGCTGTACCACTTACAAGCAAGTTAACATATGGGTATTAGGTCCCTTTAAAGGCACAGTCTACACCATAATTTGTATTGTTTTAAAAGATAGATAATCCCTTTATTAACCATTCCCCAGTTTTGCATAACCAACACAGTTATAATAATATACTTTTAACCTCTGTGATTATCTTGTATCTAAGCCTCTGCAAACTGCCCCTTTTTTCAGTTCTTTTGACAGACTTGCAGTCTAGCCAATCAGTGCCTGCTCCCAGATTACTTCACGTGCACGAGCACAGTGTTATCTATATGAAATATGTGAACTAACACCCTCTAGTGGTGAAAAACTGTTAAAATGCAATCTGAAAGAGGTGGGCTTCAAGGTCTAAGAAATTAGCATATGAACCTCCTAGGTTAAGCTTTCAACTAAGAATACCAAGAGAACAAAGCAAAATTGGTGATAAAAGTAAATTGGAAAATTGTTTAAAATTACATGCTCTATCTGAATCATGAAAGTTTATTTTGGCCTAGACTGTCCCTTTAAATCCAGAGAGGACACGTTTTAATGGCCCAGTTACCAGTAACCCTCAATAATCTAATCTACAACTTGATGTGGTTCCCCCAAGCTCCCAGCATAGCATTACTGAAGATAGACTAACTGACGGAGACCTACAAATGTGAAATTAAATATTGGATGATTGTCTTAACACAGACAAAAAAAAAAAAACAAAAAAAAAAAAAAACACAACACGCAAACACACCACACACACACTGCCACAATCCTATGTTTGCATAACCCTCACAAAAGGGGTGAAACATAGTGATTGGCACTTTGTGTGCTTTCAGCTCCATTGCACCCTCACCTGAAGCCAGGACACGCATGGTTTTAGCCACTCCACCCCATGGAGGCCCAAGAGCCACAAAAGAGTGTATGTATTTGTCTTTCCAGTCCTGGGACAGGTGATTGAGGAAGTAAAGAGTGTAGAGATTTCCCATGCTGTGTGCAATCAGTGCTACAGGGCTCCCGTATTCTTCATACATAGTTTCCACCAACGTCTGCAAGGCCACAAAGTACTCCAAGTTCTCATCTAGGAAAAAGAAAAGAAAAAATTACTTCATAGGAGAGAGTTGAAGCCACAACAAGAGAGGGAGGAGAGAATAAAAAGGCATTGGTATACCAGAGAGGAAGGAAGGAGGGAGGAAAGGGATGGATCACAGAACACTACATTTGGGAAAGGAGGATTTAATGAGACTTTACACAAATATATAATAATTCTAATCTAGTTGCGTGCATGCAAAGGAGTGCTGGATTTCTGTGTGTTGTGATTATATTTGTATGCAACTTTCCTATGAGCTCTGCACTAAGGCTTGTCTGGTCTTAAGGGACATGATACCTAAATGCTCAAGCGCCAAGTGATGCAGCATAGTTGTAAAAAGCTGAAAAGAAAATATCACCTGAACATCTCTATGGGAAAAAGGGAAGATATTTTATCTCAAAATTCCCTTAGCACCTACATTCCATTGTAAAGAGACTTTAAGCAGTCAATCAGGATTCTAGTCCGGGACTTGCAAGGGAGCATACATCTGACATGTGCAGGCACAGTCATGTTAATTCCCTCCTCAGTTTAAGGAAGTTTTCTGTGAAATCTCTTGAGATCACATTAAAGCAAAGTGTGACATCAGCATTGATAAAGATGATTGGCTTTATTTTTTCCCCCCCAACATGCAGCTGACAGTAGCTGAAGCATAACTGCTCAGAGCACTTATGAGCTGAAGAAATTGAGGTAAAATACCTTCCTTTTTTACATATAGATGTTTATGTGATATTGTCCTATTAGCGTTTTACAGTTATGCAGCATCCCTTTCAAGTGATATAGCATATCAGTATTATGTCCCTTTACGTGCCAGAGTAACTAAAAAAAGCATTGGATAAGCACCCAAGGCTGTGAAATTTGCTAGTGGCTTGAAATGTGTACCCACTCCAGTTTGAGAGTTCAGTCCATTTCCGTGTATTGTATGAGTCTAGGGAAATTACACAAGGTCTGTGTTACCCTTGATTGTACCTCAGTTTATTTGGTTGAAGGAATACATTGTATGGTTGTATGTAAGGGACAAAAGTGGAATGAGATCTGGATGTGGTCCTGGGCCTATCACAAATGCTGTAACTATTCCATTTTTTAATCTAGTTAGGTGCATGCAAATGAGTGCCAGACTTTCTATGAGCTGAAAGCAAATGCATAAAACTATAATGTATCAGTCAGAAAAGTTACTAGCCCACTCAGTGCTAAAGATAGGAAAGCCACATTTCTCACTGGTGTGGGACTTGTGGAAATTCCCTGTTGTATGAAAAAAATGGATTTGAAAGTATATATTTTATAGGTCATATACATTTTTCCCTTAAAATGCTTACTGGGAGCTTTACGCCAGTCATATGGTGCTCCTCGCACAGTTTGGTCACGCGTGTATCCCCAGTCCACCATATTCTGCACCATTGTGTAGAAATATGTCCCTGTAGGGAAAGTAAAAATATTTAGACATTAAAAAAAATTATTTAAAAAAAAAAAAAAAAAAAAAGTTACAATTCAATTTCATTCTAAAAAGAGAAACTACAGCAGACAGAGTGGAAGCAAAATAATTAAAAAGACCACTAAATACAATAGAATTTAATATTTGCCAAACACAAAATAAGACAATGGAATAGTACTTACTTTGAATTTAGCAAAATATTTTCTGGAAAAGTAAGTTAATCCAATTTTCCCTCCCAAAGGGCTGAGAAGTGCATCACACACTGACAGATCTCACTGCCCTTGCAATCAGTAGCAAAGAGAAAATTAAGCCAGTCAGCCACAACGTATATCAGACCAGGTAATATTAACACAATATATTTTTCTGCATTAAGACACTGACCCAGCTATTGCAAAAAAAAAAAAAAAAAAAAATGACCACCAGATTTGTGTCCTCAACATAACCTTTTACCACGGTAAACAATAGTTATTTGGATGTGGCTATAACATGTCACAGGTCAAATATAAAAAGTAGGCAAATGTAAGAGATGCCGAGTGAAAAAAAATAGTATATAACATAAAATTATCTAATATAAAAGTTATAGCTGCCTCATTTACAGACATGTTGAGGGCCAGGCAAGAAGCACAATCCATTTTTAACCCATGCCTAGATGTTTTACGGACCATCACATTTCCTATACAGTTATTATAATTTTATTTTTTATTTTATTTTTAAATAAAAAACAATCCAGTCCTATTTGCCAAGTAATTAATTTCCCTGAAAAACAAAGCAATACATTAAACTTAAAAAAAACCACAAAACATCTCTGAATATTGCATGCACATCTAGTGTGTTTCACACTGGAATAATTTATGGTTTACTAAAATGAAACTGCCTGTAATGTCCTCATGTAGCACTCTCCAACTTAGATGTAAGAGCTGGATTTGGACTGATAAATTCCTCTCTTTCCTGGTGGTAAGAGTCCTTACTTATGGAAATTCATCTCCTGGCCACCAGGAGGAGGCAAAGCTTCACATATCCCTCCTACTTCCCATTCCCTCCCAGTAGTACATATATTCAAGGATAGGAGGAATACGTTTAAGATAGTAGGGTAAAGAGGCAAACTAGAAAATGGCCGGGTTCACGGACTCTCACCACCAAGAAAGAAAAAGGAATTTATCAGGTAAGAATCCACCAAAATCCTTACTTGTGGGAACCAATACCCAAGCTGTGGAGTCCACAAAGGGAAACAGGTGGGAAAGAAGGAAAAGCAGGAACCTTTTATACCAAGAACCACCACCTGAAGTACCTTTCTCCAAAAAAAAAAAAAAAAAAAAATCCAGCCTCCCAGTAAGTTCTGAGAAGAAAAATCCTTTTAATCATAAACGCTAAAGAAAAACAGTAGTAGCCTTCTTATCCTAAGGTCTATATTCAGAACAAGACAAACAAGCTAGAGGACTGACAGAAATCCTTGAAACCCTGCCATTAGAAGTTCAATGCCCTAACCACTTCCAGATTATGCAGTAATCTCTCCATGGATTATTTTGGATTAGGTCATTAAAGAAGGCACTATAATCTCCCGATTAATAATCTCTAGAGAAGATATAACTTTGTCCTGATGGAAAACTCAACATGTTGGGTCAAAAGAGAAGAGTTAACAATTGAAAAACTCCCCCAGCTGAGGAAATGGCCAATACAGCTAAACTTTCCAATTTTCAAAGGATGGATATTGCAAAAACCTTGTGGACCAGCTCCAAATTCCATGGAGAAGAAATAGGTTTGACAAAAGGTCTTATAACCAAAACCTAATGAAAGTCCAAATATCTGGAAGACAAGCAAGTGTCCTATGTATGAAAGCCAAAAAAGCGGAACTATGAACCCTTAGAGTGCAGGTCGATAAGCCCTTATCAAAGCCACCATGAAGGAACTGTAAGATTTGTAGGTTGTAACAGAATGCCATGTTACCCATGCACACCAAGAGAAATATACCATCTACACCCTTTGCTTAATCTTCTGAATGACAGGCTTACACACCTGAATCAAGGTCTCTTACTGAATTGGAAAAATCTCCTTGAAAAAGAACCAAGTGCTCAATCTCCAAGCAGTCCCCTCCAAGACTGAATAAATACTGCAGAAAATTGTTCCTGCTTGATCTGAGCAAATACCTTCTGTCGCATAACAATTGGAAAGTATAGACTAGCTGATAGGACCAAGGAACTGCTAGAGCATTTATTAATTCCACCTGAGAATCTATCTGGGGGAAATGTGTGGTTCGTTCTGCCAGGAAGCAATAAAGTCCATCTCTGGAATACCCTAGTGAAGCACCAACTGGTCCCCAGAATATAAGGTCTGGAACCTATTTGAGAATATGCCAAGTCTGAAGCGATCTGAAAGTTGCATAAAAGTCCAAGACACTTATTGATAGTCTTGCCTTGAGAAGATCAAACTTCCTGAGATATTTGAGGGCCCCAGACTGCTCCGAACCTGAGAAACTGGCATCCATGGAATTATTTCCCATGATTGACAGAGAAAATATCCATTGAGACACTGGAATTGGGATGATCACCAAGAAAGACTAATACTACCTGGTTCAACTGAATGAGCTGTGACAGGTTAGATTGGTCTCCAATCCACTGACATAACCGGCAAAGCTGTTGTGGACGAAGATGAAATCTTGCAAACTGAACCAATATGTATTAATAACAAATTTACTGGTATTAAACAATATGGTAAAAATAAAAACTGCAATAAAACCGGTCCTAAATAATTACCACCGGTGGTATCATAGAAAAGGATTAGTGCCAATTTGCAATCTTGCAGCAAAATAAATCCCCCCCCCCCCAAAAAAAAAATAAAAAAAAAATCTATTGCACGGTCCACAGCATTGCTTAATATCTAGAGAGGTAATGAGCAGTAGGTAAACAACTCAACCACAATGATAAGAAGACATTCCTAGATACACTGTCAGAATCCAGACACATTCAAAGACACCATGAGCTCCGCTTGTATATCCAACTTTGTGTGTTTACTTGCTCCACACCGATATATGCACTACTGGGTGAAAAAGATAGATAATGCCTAACTGGTATAAACCATATAAAAAAAAAGAGAGTAGATACTCCAAATAAGGAGTTCCTAAAAGTCTAGGAATAACTAGCACAACTGTTTAAGGAAATAAGAACAAGGAGAAATCCAAATTAGCAAAAATGAAAAACACACTTTATTAACCTAAGTTAAAAACACACTCATGCTAGGGATCCCTATAATCACACATCAATAGATTAAGCCGGCAGAGGGTAGTTTGGTGCACCAAACAAACAGTTAAAATAACTGGAGGACAAATTAATAGTGATGATAATAGTACACTATAGAATGTTATTCATTTGTAATCCAAATGGAGATGAATCACACAGAGTTATCGTGAAAGTATGATACTCAAAGTGCTACCAAGCCGGTGAGTCAGGCATCATCCCCAATACAGAATGCAGAGAGGCACATGAGCATGGAAAGGAGAAGCCGTATACTAACGCGTGTCAACAGGTATAAGTGCCGTAGCAATAATTCTTTCAAGACCAAAAAGTCAAAATGATGTACCTGTATCTCGTTCACGCTCCTCCTGCCTTCACTGCTCCCAAGATGTGCCGTCTTCTGGGGTGATCCCATGCAGAGAAAGAAAGCTGCTAAAGCACCTTTAGGTCATTTATAAATTGTATGGAAATGCATTATACATAATAAAACTACCAAAAATGCTAATACCTAGCTGTAATAAATACAAGATCGTAATCAATCTAACTTTAAGTAGGGAGATTCTACTAAAAAACAAGAGAAGATAATGTGACAAAATAGTGGGGAGAAATGGCTGATTGTTCACCCTAAAAAGGAGGCGAATTCTAATTTTTCATTTAGGCCATTTGGGGATAATGTATCTAATTTATACATCCATCTTGTTTCCATTTGTAATAGGATTTTGTCAATATCACCCCCTCGTGGACCTAATTGAACTGATTCTATTCCAATAAAACGAAGATCATCCGTTTTAGATCTGTGAAACTGAGCAAAATGCCTAGCTACTGGGCTGTCACTGTTGAAATCTTTTATATCATCCCTGTGTTCTGTGATTCGAGAACAATTCTCTGAAAGTTTTTCCCACATAGAAATATTTACAGGAACATTATAACAGATAAATGACTCCTTTAGTTGAATAATTGATAAAGGAATTAATTCTATATTTGGTCCCAGTATTAGTACTAAATGTCTTAGCCCTCTGCATAAATTGACAGACACAATGGCTACAGGGAGAATTACCAGTTATTGTTTGAGCATTAAGTTCTAACCAATTACATGTAGGAACTTTTACAAATTCACTCTTTTCGAGGAGATCTTTAAGGTTATTTGGTTTCCTTGCAGTCATAAGCGGGTAATCTCCCACATGTTCGTGAAGATTAGAGTCATTAGAAAGTAAATTCCAGTTGTTACTCAGAATAGTTTTAACTTTATTCCAGTGGGCATTATACTTAGTGATGAATCTAATTTGCCTAATTGGTGTCTAGATATCCCCTCAATAGAGAAACAACAATTACAAAAAGTATTTCTAGGGCTTGGGTGGCAACACCTTGGCTAACGTGGTGTGAATCTCATATTAAAATTAAGTAGCAGGGTTTATTTAACCCCAGAAGATTTAGGGAAGTAGAATACGGCTCAATCTTTTGAATGTATTCGATGGAGAGTGCCTTAGTCTAGCTTGTTACATTGTATTTAGGAATGTCCAAAAGTGAGCAACTTTTGGGGTAAGGTGTCATACTGGCTGTCCAAAATATTAGAACAAGTGATCAATCTTCGTAAGGAGGAAATCATTTTTCTTAGAGACCATTTGATCAGGGAAGAAAATACAAACTTTATTAATTTTACAGTATTATGTGCAAAAAAAAAAAACATATTTTCTTCCTGGAAATAAAAAAAAAATAAAATAAAAAAAAAAAAAAACCTAACTTCTCTGAATTTCTCAATACTAAATTAGTAATAGAACAGTTAAAACTTCAATAATGGCCGAGCGTGAAATAGAGGTATTCTTAAAAAAAAAAATGGAGTAATTATATATTTTCAAAGCCTCGTAAGATTCCACAAAGGTTGATATATCCATTTTTTTTTTCTATTCCCTTCTTTTATTTTCCTTATATTACTATCATTTTTAAAAATGTATTATTAGATGGAACTTATAAATGAGTACATTAAGAAGTATTACTCAATATCATAAAATATACTATTGAGGATCAGACTTAGCTACTTCTTACAGTCTCTGCTATCCATTATAGAGTATATAAATAGTATATCATGTTTTTTTGTGTGCAAGATTTATTGAGTATTAATGACTGAAATGCTCTTCTCTTTTTAAAATCATATTTTGTAACCTTATTTTATTCCTTGTATTGTGAAATGGATAAAATAATAAAAAATTATACTATTAAAAAAAAAAGCCATGAGCTACCCTTGTATATCCAACTTATGTGTTTACTTGCTCCACACCGATATATGCACTTCTGGGTGAAAAAGATATATAATGCCTTTACTACCCATTCCCCACCTTTGACCAACCAACATTGTTAGATTAATTTAATTTATAACATGCAAACCTGTAAATTTCTGCCTGTTTCTAAGCCACTAAAGACAGCCTTTTATCACATGCTTTTTTAATTCGCTTTTCACAACACGAGACTGCTAGTTCATGTGGGCCAAATAGATAACACTGTGTTCACGCCAGTGGAGTTATTTAAGAGGTAACACTGCTAGTTCATGTGGGCCATACAGATAACAATGTGTTCACGCCGGGAAGTTAAGAGTTAGCACAATACAATACTAAATGTAAGTCAATAGATAATAAATACAAAGTCATGTGATCAGGGGGCTGTCAGAAGCTTAGATACAAGGTAAACACAGAGGTAAAAAAGTATATTAATATAACAATGTTGGTTGTACAAAACTGGGGAATGGGTAATAAAGGGATTAACTATCCTTTTTTTTTAAAAAAAAAAAAAAAAAAAAAAAAAAAAAAAATTCTATTGTAGACTGTCCCTGTAAACAATTTTCCAATTTTCTTTTATCATCAAATTTGCTTTGTTATCTTGCTAATCTTTGTTGAAAGTTAAATCTAGGTAGGCTCATATGCCAATTTCTAAGTCCTTGAAGGCTGCCTCTTATCTGAATGCATTCAAACGTTTTCACAGCTAGAGTGTGTTAGTTCATGTGTACTATATAGATAACATTGTGCTCATGCCGTTGGGTTACTTATGAGAGGATACCGATTGGCTAAATGCAAGTCTGTCATAAGAACTGAAATAAGGGGTCAGTCTGCAGAGGCTTAGATACAAGGTAATCACAGAGGTAAAAAGTATAATTAATATAAACCATGTTGGCTGTGCAAATCTATGGAATGGGTAAAAAGAGATTGTCTATCTTTTTAAACAATAAAAATTCTGGAGTACAGAGCTCCAAGCTTTAGGAGGAATATGGATATTTCGAACAGAAAAGAACATTATCATTTCTTGACAAAGTTTTACTGGGAAGATTCACTAAAAACCACATAGAATAGGTGTTAAAACACATAATTTTAACACTTTATGACACATTAAAATATTATATTGGATGGGATAACCATTTATGTTCGACTGGCCTCCCCCCTCCTTCCTCACCTGTAACCCTCTGCTCATCGTTTTACCTACACTACAGCTATTTAGTATCCAATAGCACATTGCCCGTCTTTCCTGATCTTGTCAGTGAGAAGAATAAGGCCTACCTTCAGAATTATTTTATTCGGAACCAGAGGTGAGCTCAATGATAGGTTAAGTTGCCGAAATGGAAGATATGGACTTTGGCTGTATAACTAATTCCGAGATGTAACAACTTCTTATGAGTGGATTTTAGGTTAGTAATGTTCCTATCTTTATTGGTCAATTGATACAAATATTCTTTAAAGTGATGTAATGATGTTGTTCTACAAATATATTATTGTCAGATATATGTATTCTTTACTGTATAACATTTGTTAACCAATAAAAAAAAAATTAAATTCTGGAGTAGACCCTTTAAATACAGACTAAAGTGATCTCTCTTTCCTGTTTGAGAGACAGAAAAAATATAAGATGTTAATAAGCATGGGAGAAGGGGTCTTCTGTTTAGCAATTTCTTAATTTTTTAAAATCTATATCTTCACTGGTAAACACAACTAGAACGAGTCAAGACACAACATCTAATATACCGTTATAAAATAAAGTTACAAAGTTACTTACCCACACTTCTTTTGCTGGGGTCCAGAAATTCTAGAGGGTAGGTCTGACCAAAACCTGGGATCCGGATATCCACTCCTTCAGGAGAATCTGTAGTTTTAGTTGTCATGTTGTAAACCAACCTAGGTGAAGAAAGAACGCTAGTGAGTGACAGACATAATACTCATAACTCTCCCAACAAGCTTAAAGGAGGGACATGGAAGTCAAAATAGAGATGATAAAGAGATAGATATATTTTACAACGCTCAAAGATCTGGATTTACAGATGCCAAATTGTGTGATTAATTGGGGCACATACAAGATCTGAAAGAGCCTTAACTCCCCTTATAAGTAACCCACCTGGTGCCTAACGGCAGAGGTGATCACTGACCAACTTATTAAATGATTTTATTTATTAGTTTGATAAAAAACCAACAGTCAGCAGTACACAGCTAGATTAAATCTAAAATTAGGAGAGACAGACAATAGAAATCAAAATATTCATGCACCATAACTTGTTTGCACCCCAAATGTATATCTTTCTTTCATGATTCAGATAGAGCAGGGTTTTTCCCAACTTTAGTCCTCAGGCCTCCCTGACTGACAAGATTTTAGGATATCTAAAATGGACCACAGGTTCAATAACCAGCGGATTGGTAAACATGGTTATTAACCTGCTCTCGCTCAAGGTAATCCTGAAAATCTGGCCTTTTAGGGAGGCCCTTGAGAAAGCATACAATATTAAACTTGTTTCATTCTCTACTGGAACCTATAGGGCTGACCACATTGATAAGAGGCATATATGTGCAGCCACCAATCAGCAGCTAGCTCCCAGTAGTGCATTGCTGCTCCTGAGCCGACCTAGTTATGCTTTGTTAACAAAAGGATACCAAGAGAATGAAGAGTGTTAATTGAAGCAAATTTTATATTTAAAAATTGCATGCTCTGAAAGATGAAAGTTTACATTTTGACTTTATAAACATTATAACCAAATGTGAACTGTACAGCATTAGGGTGTGAGCCTTCTGAACAGGAAAAAAAAAAAATAGTGAAGAGGCAAACACAGCCACCTACTATGCAGTAAAAACAAAATCTGATGGCTCTCCTATCAAAAAGCACACATTTTCAGAGCTCATAGGCAGTGGTGTGTCAATATTGGATTACACACAACTGGAGTGCTTAGCTTGCACTTACCTTTATCTAGGACCACTGAACACAAAGCAACTACATCCCAGCTATGTTTGTTTAAGTGTAAAGTTCCACTTAAGATGTTAGCACACACTTACTCCACAGTAAGTGTGTGTGTGTGTGGGGGGGGAGGACTGGGGAGTCCGATATTGAAAATGTGTAAGTCATCCTAGAAAGCAGAATCTTACACAGTGGTAAAATTTGTAGTTCTAAAAGGTGGTGAGTTTTGCATTTATGATCAAGTTGGGGGGATAAAAAAAATATATATATATATAACAAACAAAAAAAAACACCACACACCTACAGAGAGTAAAAACATCAATACATAGAACTCAGAATATTATATTTTAGTGACAAAACTATAATTTTCTCTTTAGTGATTCAGATAGAGCATACACTTAAAATAAAATAAAAAATACACAGCACACAAATTACTTCTGTTATCAATTTTTCTTCAATCTCTTGGTATACATTTGTTGAAGGAGCAGCAATGTACTCCTCTGAGATAGCTGAACAAAATTAGTAAGCCAATGACAAGAGGCATATATATGCAGACACCAATCAGCAGCTAGGGCCCAGCTACTGAGCCTACCTAGGTATGATTTTCAACAAAGGATACCAATATAAACAAATACATTATTTTAAAGGGGGGGTGTATGCTCTATCTGAATCATGAAAGAAAAATGTGGAGTTTCTATGTCCCTTTAAGCATACAAAAGGTTTTAAAAATAATAAAACATGGGCATTTCTTGTGCATAATAAAAGCACAATTTAAAATGTTTACAACAAGCACAAAAATGTTAGAACAACCATTTTACAAAATAAAATGGATTCTATTCACTCAGAGCATTTTACTGTTGCTTTCAAATAGGTTAGAAACCTCTGCAGAGGATGTAAATACAAAGTTAAAATCAGTAATAGCCACCAATCACCAGCTATCTCCCACGCACTGCATGGATGCTCCTGAGCCTATCTAAGTATGCTTTTCAATTAATGGACCATTAAATACAGTAGAACTGCATAATCAACAAGTGTATAGTAAAAAGACCATGCAATAGAACTTACTCTGAATTTTAAAATAAGCAGAGTTTTTCCAAACAAATTTAAAATGTTTACTTAAATTTTATGGCTCTGTGTACCAGGTGACAGCCATCAGCCAATTACAGACTCCCATATACAATCTGAATTCAAAAATTGTGAACAATTTGATAATGAAAGTAAATTAGAAAGGTTTTTCATGTTCTATCTGAATTTAAAAGCAGAAATGTCTAACTGGTGGACTAACCAGGATGTTTCTCAAGCCCTCATGCCACAAAAAAAAAAAAAAAAAAAAAAAAAAAAAAAAAAAAAAAATGCACATGAAACAGAAGCAAATAAGCGTGATTAACTTTTTTTTTTTTTTTTTTTTTTTTTTTAATTTATGCAAAACTTGTTTAATTTAAGCAGTCTGATTTAGACTAGAAGGCAAAAAGTATGTGGACACCACTACTATTTATAGAGTTTAGATGTTTGTCACACCCATTGCTAGCAGGTGAATAAAATCCAGCACAACATGGCATTTACATTGACAAACATTGGAAGTACTGAAGAGTTCAGTAAATGTGGCACGGTCATAGGATGCCACAAAACAGTTTGTGAGATTTCTGCACTATTAGATCTGCCCTTGTCAACCAACTGTAAGTGCTATTACTGTGAGTTGGAAGCATCTCTGGCATTACTCACTAAAGAGTTCCAAAATGTCTCTGGAAACCGCATCAGCACAAGAACTGTGCATCAGGAGCTTCAGGAAATGTATTTCAATGGTTGAGTAGCTGTACACAAGCTTAACATGTGCAATGCCAAGCATCAGCTAGAGTAGTGTAAAGCACACCACCATTGGATTATGGAGTAGTTAATAGGTGTTCTCCGAAACAATGAATTGCACTTCACTATCTGGATGTTTGATGGAAGAAACTGGAACACGCCAGAAAAATGCTACATACCGGAATGCATAGTGACTACGGTAAAGATTGGCTGTGGAGCGATAGTGGCCTGGATCTATTTTTCATTAGGCCCCTTAGTTCCAGTGAATAGAAATCTTAATGCTAAAGAACACAAAAACGTTCTTGACAATTGGGTGCTTCCAACTTTGTGGCAACAGTTTGGGGAAGGACATTTCCTGTTCTGGAATGACTGCTACTATGCACAAAGCGAGGTCCATAAAGACGTGGTTTGATGAGTTTGCTGTGGGGGAACACAAAGACACACTCCTATGTCTTATGGAAAGCTTTCCCAGAACAGTGGCAGCTGTTATAGCTGCAAATAGGAGGTAGGGGGCGCTCCATATTAATATCCATGGTTTTGGAAAATGGGATTTCCAAAAAGTCATATAGATGTATTGGTCAGATGTCCTCATACTTTTTACATACATTTCTTCTATTTTTTACTCATACGTCGTACATACTTTAGGCAAACATTGTGCAGGTTTATTGTATCTTATTCCGAATGTATCGCTTTTATTACATATTTTGTTTTTAGTTTGTATGTTATATACTATGTATCATTAAATCTTTTTAACATAGTGGCCTAGTTAGGTTTGGATTGATATCCGATATAAATATACATTGTAACCTTCAGCCTTTTTAACCAAGGGGTCTATCTAATGATTTTTAACATGAAAACACCATTAAAGCCTAGGGCAGAACACAGTTGGTGATTGAAAGTGAAGGTCCATTTTGATGAATTAGTGCCTGGTTTTTAATAAACCTATTAAAAACAAGGGCACTTTAATTTATCAAAATTGACATTTCACTGTTTTCTTCAAAAACTTACCTTTTAATCCTGGCAGCTACTCCAGCACTTCTTCCGCCCATCGCAAGCTGTCTTCGCGGGTCCAAAATGACGAATCCAGCTTCCTCCAATCACAGCGTTGCATCAGGCCAAGATTCCCCGGGGGGGGGGGGGGGGGAAGCCGTGATTGGAAGAAGCCCGATTCATCATTTATGACGTCTGCAGAGGCTTCTGACGGCTGAGGGAAATCGCTGGAGGGGCATTCAGGATTAAAAAAAAAAGGTACGTTTTTTGAACAAAACAGTGAAATGTCAATTTTGATGAACTAAAGTGCCCTTGTTTTTAATAGGTTTATTAAAAACCGGGAACTAATTCATCAAAATGGACCTTTACTTGAAGCTTCATGCAGTTGCTACTTAATTTGTATTTGTTAGGATTAAACACGCTTATAAAGAATTTGTTTAATATAACGCCCTAAAAAATACAAGTATTTTAACATTATAAAAGAATATTTCTTTAAGACTGATTTTTCATTTCAAAGTTCAAACACTTGCAGAAATATATTAGCAATTAGTTTGAAATACTGCATTGACGTGTGCATGTACTGAGGAAACAGAGTCCTTTCCTTGCTAAACCGTGTCACTAACCGTCTCTCTCATATCTCATCTTGGATGTCCTCTCACTACCTCAAGCTAAATCTCTACAAAACTGAGCTCCTTATATTCCCCCTCCTTATTCAAAAATCTCCAGCCCCCATTTCTCTATAACTGTTGATAACTCCATCATTACCCCAGCCCCACATGCCCGATGTCTTGGGGTCACACTTGACTCAGATCTCTCTCTCACTCTCCTCACATTCAGTCCTTGGCTAAAGCCTGCCGCTTCCACCTTAACCCCTTAAGGACAAGGCCATTTTTCAATTTCTTTCCCTTAAGGACCAGGGCTATTTTTACATTTCTGCTGTGTTTGTGTTTAGCTGTAATTTTCCTCTTACTCATTTACTGTACCCACACATATTATGTACAGTTTTTCTCACCATTAAATGGACTTTCTAAAGATACCATTATTTTCATCAGATCTTATAATTTACTATAAACATTTTTTTATAAAAAAAAAACAAAAAACTTTTTCTAACTTTGACCCCAAAAATATGTTACACATCTACAACCACCAAAAAACACCCATGCTAAATAGTTTCTAAATTTTGTCCTGAGTTTAGAAATACCCAATGTTTACATGTTCTTTGCAAGTTATAGGGCAATAAGTACAAGTAGCACTTTGCTATTTCCAAACCACTTTTTTTCCAAATTAGCGCTAGTTACTATATATATATATATATATTTTTTAGAAGACATCCCAAAGTACTGATCTAGGCCCATTTTGGTATATTTCATGCCACCATTTCACCGCCAAATGAGATCAAATAAAGAAAAAAATTCACTTTTTCATAATTTTTTTCACAAACTTTAGGTTTCTCACTGAAATTATTTGCAAACAACTTGTGCAATTATGGCATAAATGGTTGTAAACGCTTCTCTGGGATCCCCTTTGTTCATAAATAGCAGACATATATGGCTTTGGCGTTGCTTTTTGGTAATTAGAAGGCCGCTAAATGCCACTGCGCACCACACATGTATTATGCCCAGCAGTGAAGGGGTTAATTAGGGAGCATGTAGGGAGCTTCTAGGGTTAATTTTAGCTTTAGTGTAGTAGACAACCCCAAGTATTGATCTAGGCCCATCTTGGTATATTTCATGCCACCATTTCACCGCCAAATGCGATCAAATAAAAAAAATAAAAAAAAATGTAAACATTTTTCACAATTTTAAGTTTCTCACTGAAATTATTTACAAACAACTTGTGCAATTATGGCATAAATGGTTGTAAATGCTTCTCTGTGATCCCCTTTGTTCAGAAATAGACATTTATGGCTTTTGTGTTGCTTTTTGGTAATTAGAAGGCCGCTAAATGCTGCTGCGCATCACACGTGTATTATGCCCAGCAGTGCAGGGGTTAATTAGATAGCTTGTAGGGAGCTTGCAGGGTTAATTTTAGCTTTAGTGTAGAGATCAACCTCCAACCTGACACATCAGAACCCCTGATCCCTCCCAAACAGCTCTCTTCCCTCCCCCACCCCACAATTGTCCCCGCCATCTTAAGTACTGGCAGAAAGTCTGCCAGTACTAAAATAAAAGGCTTTTTTTTTTTTATGAATTTATTTAAAAAAAAAAAAAAAAAAAATAATATAATATATATATAGAGATAGAGAGATAGATATATATAGAGATAGAGATATATATCTATCTATATCTGTTTAGCTGTGATGGACCCCCCCCCCCTTAGCCCCCAACCTCTCTGATCCCCCCCCCCAAACAGCTCTATAACCCTTGCCCACAACCCATTTGCTGCCATCTTGGGTACTGGCAGCTGTCTGCCAGTACCCAATTTGCTTCCCAAAAATGTTTTTTTTATTTTATTTTATTTTATGCAATTACATTTTTTCTGTAGTGTAGCTGCCCCCCCTCAATACCCTCTTCCCTCTCCCCCTCCCAGATCCTTTTGACAGTTATTTCCCCCCCCCCCCCTCCCTTTCCCTCTCTCCCATTCATTCAATAATTGGTGGCAGTGGCTGTTACACACGCGCGCTCCCGGCAGCCCACAGCACGCTCCCGGCGTGCATATTGCACATTCAGGAACCGGATGCCGGGTAGCGATGGGCCGCCCACCCGCCTCCCTGCAGCTGCTCCCACCCACCAACGATCGGGCCCATCGCTACCGGTGCAGAGAGGGCCACAGAGTGGCTCTCTCTGCATCGGTTTTGGAAAAAAGTTATTGCAGTGATGCCTCAATATCGAGGCATCACAGCAATACCTTGAAAGTGGCTGGAAGCAATCAGGATCGCTTCCAGCCGCTTTAAACCCTGATGTCGTACAGGGTACGTCGCTGGTCTTTAAAGACAAGGTTGTGTGCGACGTACCCTGTACGACATGCGTCGTTAAAGGGTTAAAAACCCCATCTCTAAAATTAGACACAGCTAAGATTTTAATCCACTCTCTCATCCTTTCCCGCCTCGACTACTACAACTCCATCCTCTCTGGTCTCCCTAGCTACCGCCTAGCTCCTTTACAATCCATAATGAATGCCTCTGCCAGGCTCATCTTCCTTACACTTTGCTCTTCATCTGCTGCACCTCTCTGCCAATCCCTTCACTGGCTTCCTCTTGCCTCCAGGATTAAACACAAAATTCTGACTGACACACAAATCCCTCAACTGCACTGCTCCTCTCTACATCTCAGACCTGGTCTCCAAATACTCTTCCTCCCGTCCCCTTCGCTCATGATCTCCTACTCTCCTCCTCTCTTGTTATCTCATCACACTCCCGTTTACAGGACTTCTCCAGACTGGCTCCCATCTTATGGAACTCTCTGCCTTGCTCCACAAGACTCTCCCCTAGTTTTGAAAGCTTCAAGCACTCCCTGAAGACTCTACTATTCAGGGATGCATACAACCTACACTAACCTTCCTATCTCCCCTGCTATCCCCTTAAACCCCATAGCATGAAAGACTATGAGCCCAGCTGTTTGTAGTTCACATTCATAAGAGCCGACTACAACAGTGCAACTCTCGGCAGGGCCCTCTACCCACTTGACCAGAGTAAATGTTATTTTGTATACCGCATATGTTCATAGCGCTGCGGAATCTGTTGGCGCTCTACAAATACCCAATATTATTATTAATAATAATAATAATAATAATAATAATAATAACTAAACTACACCAGTATATTGATTTTTAACATCATCTGAACTACCAGCCAACACAAATAATGATTTTCAAATTCAAAACAGAAAGACACATGAATACTTACATTCAGCATTGAAATGCATCAATACATGTATGTAAAATATTTTTACTACAAGCATTTCTAAGTATATTTATTTGTATTGGAAATAATGTATTGTGCCTCCCAGGGTTCTGCAGCCATTGCATTTGAAATGGAAAAAAAGCTGCAAATATTTATTTATAGAGCAGTGTATTCATAATATTTTTGGAATCTGCAACTATAGAAACTTAGTATGTATGACCTGTAATAGCACTCACCTAATGTTATCAATCCAGCAATCAATCACCAGAGGCAGCAGCAATTCAAGGTTCAGCCACAGAGTGAAATAATAATCTGTTTTCTTTGAGCACATGTAGTGTACAACTGATGGTTTATCCAGCTTTGCCTCTATTTGATTTCCAAGATCTCCAGGTACTGTTGGAGAAGAAGCATGTGAATGAAAGGGAACAGTCAGAATGCACATAAACTGGTGAATACAACTGCAGATAAGAAATGGAGAAGGACTCAGAAACTGTCATGTGCTATCCATGGCATAAACTAGCATACAATACCACCTGTAAATGAAAAAAAAACTATGATCCTCAGCAGTTTTATTTTATATTGCAATGGTCATGTTGCATGTGCCACACAAACACATATTACTTTCCATGAGAGAAAAAATAAATAAAAAGAGTGTTACCATTACTGTGAAGGCAAAACAATATGCATAAAATGATACTTATATAGATAAGCTCCATTCAAGTTTCATTATACTGGTAAAATGCTTTTAAGTATGTTTTGGAAGCCTGTACTCAGACTTTTCTGTCCTGTCTGCATTGGGACACATTTATTCCAGGATACCATAAGGGGTGGGTGACTGAAGGCATAAGATATCCCAATTTATTGCAGGACACCATATGGGGTTGGTGACTGAAGGCATAAAATATCCCAATTTATTGCAGGACACCATATGGGAAGGGTTACTGAAGGCATAAGGTATGCCAATACAATATTGTAACGGATATCAATGTAAGACAGTCCATCCATGAAAAGTTAAATTTACAGAATGATTTCTTATGGTAGAAGGAAAAAAGCCCTTTGAAACCATCCTATACATATATTGTGCCATTCCCCCGGGGGACCCATCCATTTCTTGGATGGGCTGTCTATGACCATCTGGAAAGGACTTTGTATTGTTTAGACAGGGATAAGTGTTTTTCTTTGTAAAACAGCTCATATGATATTATGCTATGAACAGGCTCAGTGCAACAAGAAAACATGTATACACTTACAAGAGGAAATAATGTATGTGTTTTAGCTGGGGGGAAAAAGCTAAACTGATTCAACTACATAATTTCCTATTTTCCTCAAAATCACTGCTAGAATGCATCCCTCAAATATTTTAAAGAACTCAACTCCTTGACAACAGCAATGCAATCAGATGTTTTGGCAAACTCTGGAAACCGAAGAGTTAAGTTATAAAATATTGCACACACTGATACAGAAAGTTATGCTTGAATGTTTACAATTTATTCATGTAAATACATTCACCAATACAGCATTTGTCATTCTACACCTGCCAAGAATTTGAAAATTGGTATTGAAAGGATTATGTATCCAACATCAACAAAATAAACAAATGGAAGGGGTGAGGGTCTGGGTGGTATCAGATTACAGCCAATCATAAGACAGTACTGCTTTGCTACATCACATGACTCATCACATTCATGTTATACACAAATGGCATGAGATGTTACTGCTACACTGCCTGGGAAACAGGGAGGCCTTTCTGTGTTATGTAGCATTCTAAGAACTGATCTTAAAAAAACTCTCAGCAGGTTTACTACACACTGTCAGCACATAATAGCCCAAGGCTTCCTTGTTTTCATTTCTTGTGTCTAGTTAGCAGTCACATGAGATTTTAGTTAATAATTACCACAACCTGTTCTTTCCATCTCTCGTTGATCCTCCCATCATCCCTGGGAGATGGTTTATAGTTCGTTATGGGTCATTTGATTTAGATCACGATTTAAAATTGATTTTAAGTAGAAATAAAAAGCATAAGCTTGGTTGCTCATAAATGTGTAGTCATAAAACAAAGTGAGCAAGTATTACTATACACCAATGTATATTAAAGATAGAAATCAAACAGGTTACTTATGAATCAGAAACCATATTTAGATGTGGATTACCTGAAGGTAAGGAAATACAAGATTATGAGCTATGCATTTCTGACACATACAAGATTCCTGATAAACAAGTTTATCATTCTATAACGAGATCTCTACGAACCTGCATTATTTTGCTTAACCCCTACATAACCAGAGCAGTGCTGGCATCGTCACCAAGAGGTAAAATGTGATTATATATCAATCCCTAACACCCTTACCCTAGTAACCCTGATAATAGTCTAGTAGTAAACAAGGAGGTACAAACGCAAAACACTCGTAAACATGGTTGCGATTGCATTGTTATCAAGTGAAATATTATCTTTATGAGGGACTGAGCATTCTAGAGAACAGCTGGTCTCATAATATGCTGTATTCATGTTCTAAGCAGCCCCTCTATTTACAGGATTCATGTTCTAAGCAGCCCCTCTATTTACAGGATATCAGTCCATGCCCTACCTACATAGATGCGGTTTAACTTACTAGTCACATAATGGAACTGTAAGGTGTGTTTATCTAGCATTATATTGGTCGTAGCTCGGCAATTACACAATAGTTAATAATAAAATTTGCTGCCAGATTCCATATTTAGCTCATTATATCAGACAAGATCCGGCTGAATTGCTATGGAACTTGATGAGTGACAACATCAAACAAACGAGCGTTAGTATTAACCCCATTGTAATGTTACCCACTATACTGAGATACAAATTAAGGACTCACCTAGCACCACTGGCGGACCCGGGGAACACCCGGACATGCCACACGTAGGACCACGGTAAGGCAGCGAAAGGATGCTAGGAGGGAAGAGCAGGAGGAAGACATAGAAAAGCTGGTAGAGCCGCAGGGACCTGACTCCTGGAAACATGTCTAACCGAGCATAACGTCAGTGAAAGGCAAGGAGACGGGGCTGGGGCAGTAAAAAAAAGAGCAGAGAGTAAAGAGACGAATAGATTAGTGTGAGGGGTCTTGGGACAATAATGTGAGGGTAACTCCGTACAGACAAACTGGAAGGGACAAGAGTTTGAAAAGATACAGTAAGAATAGGGGGATAAAACAAAAGGAATTTGGACGGGACAAGAGTTAATAGGAACAAACAAGAGTATGAGAGGTATAAGCTCTAGGATCTCAGACACCGATATATAACTGACTCCTTGCACTACGACTCTTGCGCAATTATGTCCTTAATCGCACGCCGTATTCTGACCTAGAGACACCCGGCAAACCTGTGAGCATAAGATCAGAGCAGTCAAGTACCGCACACTTCTTTCCTAGTAACATTTATTACAAAGCAACTAGACGATTGCTAATGTCTGTAATATATTCAAGGAAACTCCACCTATTACACCCATCCATCAGCTCTTAGCAATATAGACCCTCCCCTATGAGCATAATGATTTGTGTATTGAATTTGTTTGCTGCCGCTCGTTAACAGAAGCGGATATTATTGCGCTGATTAGGGAAAGGGAATTACATTCCCTCTTGCGTGTAGAAAACACATAAGGCTGTGAGATAAGATGTTATACGTTGTCGAAAATAACATGTTACGCGTCCATTATGATTGTTTGTGTCATTGTTTGACAACATGTCCTCACGATAACCTCTAACAGTGAATATGTCATGGGGCGCCGTAAGACATGAAGCATTTCGAAACTGCTCGCTAAATGACTTCTGAAATGTCAAGTAAGGTGACATGCAGAATATATTTTGTTAGCAGTTTAATATACTTACCGCCGTATGCTGCTGCAATGTGCTTATTTTAAAGGGATATAAAACCCATTTTTTTGTATCTTTTATGATTCAGATAGAGCATGCAGTTTAAAGCAACGTTCTAATTTACTCCTATTATAATTTTTTTTTCTTTGTTCTCTTGGTATCTTTATTTGAAAAGGCAGGAATGTAAGCTTAGGAACCGGCCCATTTTTGGTTTAGCACCAGGGTTGTGCTTGCTGATTGGTGGCTAAATGTAGAGAGTAGAATGGAAGAGGACCTTAAAGAAACAGTCTACTCCAGATTTTTTGTTGTTAAAAAATATAGTTAATCCCTTTATTACCAATTCCACAGTTTTGCATAACCCACACGGTTATATTAATGTACTGTTTACCTCTGTGATTACCTTGTATCTAAGCCTTTGCAGGCTCAGATCTCAGTTCTTTTGACAGACTTGCATTTCAGACAATTAGTGCTGACTCATAAATAACTCCATGAAAGTGAGCACAATGTTATCTAATATGACGCATATGAACAAGCACTGTCTGCCTGTGAAAAGATAATACAATGCAGATAAGAGGCGGCTTTCAAGGGTTTAGAAATTAGCATATGAGCCTACCTAGGTTTAACCTTTAACAAAGAATACCAAAAGACCAAACACATTTGATAAAAGTAAATTGGAAAGTTGTTTAATATTGCATGCTCTGTCTAAATCATAAATAATAATAAAGTAATATACTCATGTTCCCAGGCTAACTATGGAAATAAACTAATGCTTGCTTATTCTGTGTGTTGGCCTTGAAAGAACAGTTACAATATTAAAATATATTAAAACTGTTTTTTGCTTGCAGAAAAAAAAAACTTATACTCATGTTCCCAGGCTAGCATGTTTACTAGAAAAATCCGGATACCATATAAGTGTGGTATAATACTTGTAGTAGTTGTTGTTTGCTGTCCTGTCAAACAATCTTAATGTACGTGCATGAGCCTTAGCAAATATCTACAGCTTTGTGATCTTGGAGAAATAAAAATGATGATACTAGAAATTGCTGGGTAGTGGCAGACACTTCGAGCTGCTCACGGTATAAAAACGAGCTAGCCCCTTATTTCAGTTCTTTTGACAGACTTGCATTTTAGCCAATCAGTGCTGACTCATAAATAACTCCACGGGAGTGAGTACAGTGTTACATGAACTAGCGCTTTCTAGCTGTGAAAATCTATCAATGCACTGAGATAAGAGGCAGCCTTCAAGGGCTTAGAAATTAGCATACAAGCCTACCTCAGTTTAGCTTTCAGCAAAGAATACCAAGAGTTAAAAAAAACTAATTTGATGATAAAAGTAAAAGGGCAAGTTGTTTAAAACTGCATGCCCTATCCAAATCAGGAAAGTTTAATTTTGACTACACTGTCCCTTTAAGTTATAGGTGGAGCAGGGGTGAGCATACTGCTCAGGTAGCGCAGGAGTTTTTCTGAAAAGTGGTTATAGGTAAGGCAAGAGAGGTGAAGAAAATGTCTAGAGTCAAGAGAGAGCCAGTTTAGTTCTTTTAACATATCACATTGATGAGCTTCGTAATCACATTGCAGGATAAATCAGCATAACGACTTATAGAGAGTTGCAAGTTTACTGAGATGGATCTGAGGCGCAGACAAACAACATCCTGTAAGCAATTGCCGGGATCAGCATTTGTTGTAAAATACGTTTCCTAGCCTCAAGATTTAGACAGAATTTATTTCTAAAAAGGGCTCTAATTTTAGGGTACAGTTTGGACAATAGTTGGTTAATATGAGGTACAAACGACAGGTTAGGATCAAGCCTAATACCGAGATACTTATAGGAGTTGACAGGGACCAGCCTACAGTTTGATAATGTAATTATGTTTAGCTCTGCGTTATTTGATTTTTTTAAATTCGTCCCAAAAACCACGGTTACTGTTTTGTCAGTGTTTAGTAAACAGTTTATTTTTACAGATCCATCTTTCAACCTCTGAAAAATCCTGCTGCAACACAGCATATATTATAGTGTCATTCGCATACGTGTACAGTTGAGGTTTTGCAAACTAACGGAAGATCATTTATGAATATGGAGAACAAGAGGAACCCTAGGGTATACCGCACATTGCTTTGAGACAGCCGGAAACATTGTTAGAAATAGACAAAAATTGAGATTTGTGTGATAAATAAGAGCAGAACCAATGTAAAGAGATATAAATGTAAAAATTGAAATGTGCATAGATACATTTCAATTTGAAATAGAAGCATGTTTGCAATATACTTCCATTAGCAAAAATGCTTCTAGTAAAAGCTATTACAGGTTTTCTGAAGCATACGCACATATGCTGTGAGGGCCCATGTACCAGTATGCAAACAGCGCACCTTCTCAAAGAGCTGGCAGTGGTTTGTATTGCTTCTGAAGTTGTAATTTGTGTCATACAAACCACTGCTAAGAAGGTGTAGCATCTGAATAATGGTTCACAAGACCTCACAGGACATGTGCGTATGCTGCAGAAAAAAAACTCATTTTATTTTACAAGAAGCATTTTTGCTAATGGAAGTATATTGCAAAAATGCTTATATTTGCAATTGGAGTGCACCCATGCACATTTAATTTTTGACCTTTCTATCCCTTTAACGATTTATAATTTAATCCCGAGGCCTTAAGCTTGCGTATTAAGATATCAGCAGTGGATAAAATACATTATTAATTGTGAGGGGGGATAGAAGTCTTGGTGAGTTCCCACACTTTTTTTTTTGTAGGACTTGACTACCACCTCAGCCATGTTTTCCTGGACACTTATTAGTTAAACATGCTGCAGGGTGTGCAGAGGGAAACATGAATTGCACTCCTGGACAACACACTAATAGCGATCCTAGACAGCACTATTCATGTTCCTCTCTGTATACCCTGCAGCATGTGTAACTCATAAGTGTCCAGGAAAACATGGCCGAGGTGGTAACCCTAGACTTGACCCCTGGGACTTTCAGTCATGAAATATAAATCCTTCCTGCTGAAAGTTGCAGCAAGTTTATGATGAGCTGAGTGCCTCTGGCAGCCCATAGCAAGACGCTATTTCCTCAATGAGGTGACGTTTTCACCTCATAGCAAATAGCATGCTAGCCATCTGGCATTTTGCTGATTGGCTAAGAGGCAGAAACGTTTCCTTATTGAAAAAAAATAGTGTTTTGCCATGGGAGGCCTGAAGTGCTCAGCTCGGCATAAACTCGCTGTAAAGAAACTTTCAGCATGAAGTATTTTTTACTTCATGACTGAAAGTCCCCTTTATTTGTAGCACTGGTAAATCCTAGTGTTTTAAAAACAGCTCCTACGTGCAAGAATAACTATAGAAAGCACAACTTTCACTTAGCATCATCAGGCTCAGCCTATTGATTCAGACCATAGGGAAGGGAGCTTGCCACATGAGCTGCTCATGTGCATACAAAGTTGCAAGGCAAATAAGATAAAAATAAAATATAGTAATAATTTAAAGGGACATGAAATCCCACATTTTTCTTTTATTATTCAGAGAGCGCATACAATTTTAAACTACTTTCCAATTTACTTCTATTGTCAAATTTGCTTTGTATCCTTTGTTGAAGGAGCAGTAATGCACTGATGGGAGCTAGCTGAACACAATAAGTGAGGCATATATGTGCAGGCACCAATTAGCAGCTAGCTCTCAGTAGCGCATCACTGCTCCTGGACCTACCTAGGTATGCTTTTCAACAAAGGATATCAAGAGAGTGGAGCAAATTAGATAATTGAAGTAAGCTGGAAAGTTGTTTAAAATTGCCAGTTCTCTTAGAATATTGAAGAAAAAAACTATTGCTTGCCATCTGAAATACAAATGGTTCCCATTCACATGCATTTTTCATGGATATTACAGATGAAGTCAGAGAAGAACAACTCTTTTGCAGCAGAAGTATGTATGTTTTAATAGAAAATATTAAACACCCTTTACTGTTCTCTAAATTTAGAGTAAGATTGAAGGTTTGTAGATATATTGAATTGTCTCCCAGCTGTACTATTAACGCCATGCAATATAAGCTAAACTATCCAGGCCAGTCTGCAATACTTGTTTTTTTTTAGGTCTCATGTTGTTTATTGCACAGGTTGTACAATGGTTTTTTACTGAATCAAGATTCTCAACAACATAGCTGGCCTATTAATGATTAAAAAAATATCTTATCAATGTTAAAAAATGATTAAAAGCACTCATCTGAGTTTTATACAATCCTCTAAGTTACTGGTCTTCTAATTTTGGAGATTTTTTAAACTCTAAACCATATTCACTAATATCTTGAATGCTGAAGCCTCATACCACACCTAACTTCAGCAACCCTGAGACGAGGAAGACAACACAGGTACATGTGTTATGCATAGCTTGGAAAGATGACTTGTTTGTTGTAGAGTCAAAAACAAACTACAATACAGCATGCAATGAGTTACAGCAAAGGATCTAAAGCATACAATACACAGGGGCCGATTTATCAAGGGCCGAATGGCCCCTGATGTGCCAGTTCCCGCACGAGCATTCAGGCTCGCCGGAAACAGCAATTATGAAGTAGCGGTCTTAAGACCACTACTCCTTAACTGGTCCGCTGCCTCTGAGACTGCGGACATCAATCCGCCCGATCCTATACGATCAGGTTGATTGACACCCCCTGCTGGGGCGGCATTGCACAGTTTACCAGAACTGCTTGTGCAATGTTAAATGCTGACAGCGTATGCTGTCGGCATTCAGCGATGTCTGTCGGACATGATACGCTACAGCGTATCATGTCGGACAGACATTGATAAATCGTCACCATTGTCTTTAGCAGTTGGATGCTGCTTCTATATACACTATGAGCCTCTCTCTCAAGTGGAGTGACGTGTGGGGACATATTAAACATATTAGAATTTTTCAGATTAGACCTGTTAATAAAAGATGGATGAATAAGGATACATCAAAGCATGTCATAGTTGGAGTGGTGGAACCAGGGCAGTTTCTCAAAATCAAGGGAAAATTATAGGAGGGACAGTGGGCAGACTTTTTCAACCAATGACAGTCCTGAAATATCCTGGAATGTTATGAGTTAAGTTTAAAGAGGCATAAAACACCTCTTTCTTTTGTATAAAAACTATGCTTTTCCTACGCTTCATAAGATGCCAAAAAGCATATACTATAACCAAGGTTATCTTCAAAATGCTGCATGGCAGGCGGCAAATATAGGCAACTTTTCAGCATTTCTAAGAAAACATTGATTACAGAATTTGCTTTATGGTTTAATGGACAGTATATGAGACAAGCACAAATGTTTTACACAAAAGCAAGAGGTGTTTAATGTCCTTTAAAGGGACTAGCAGAGATCTTTATTTTCCCCAGCGTCTGCTTCTTTTTAAAAATTTTGCAAACAGATTATTATAATTTATAGAAGACAGTATCACGGGATGGTGGAATAAGTAGTTGTTCATCTATATGAATAGATTTATTTTCCCTTAGACAATGAATACATACATACTAAAGACAGCACATGTGATTCCTAATTTCTTCGCATTACACTTCCGTAAGAGGAAATTCAGAGTTGTCTTGTCCGATGTTATGAAAAACACTGAACAAAGAGGCTAAAAAAATATATAAAAGACTATGTTGAAATAAATACTCTTAGAAGTTTAGTAACATATATCAGAATATGTTTAGAGTTCTTGTTTTGTTAGTAGCTGAAATGAATATATTTTTCATATAAATAAATCTATAACAGCTTCATGAATATAAACATATTTAAAATATTTAATCATCTAGATCATTGTACATTTGTGCAAATGGAGTGGTAGAGCCAAAGCACATACATTCAAATGAGATATTGTACAGTGTATAATAATACAGAACTGTAATAAAATAACTAAACATACAAATCAAAAATGGAGGGATAGAGATAATGGAGGGATAGAGATAGCTATTACCCTTTGAGGGCAGATAGCCAAAGCAAGAGTTAAAGGGACAGTCTAGTCTAAATGAAACTTTCATGATTCAGATAGAGCATGCAATTTTAAGCAACTTTCTAATATACTCCTATTATCAACTTTTCTTGATTCTCTTGGTATCTTTATATGAAAAAGCAAGAATGTATGCTTAAAAGACGGACCATTTTTGGTTCAGCACCTGGGTAGCGCTTGCTGATTGACTAGACTATCCCTTTAAGAGTTAAAAGGACATATACAGGCAGAAAGAAAATGCTCTACAGTATTAAAGCGTTTTTTGTCATGTAACTACCCTGCAAAGATGCTCTATCATTAAAGACTGGCGGCTCTCAAGATAAAACTTTCATGGAATGCACATGTCATTTGAAAATCCTACTTTTTTTAATCAAATTTACTTTGTTCTCTTAAGCACACCAGAAGCAACAATGCACTCATGGTAGCTACCTGCTATTTGGTGGCAACATACATATGCTTCTTGTCATTAGCTAACCAGAGGTGTTCAGCTGTGTGCCAGTAGTGCATTGCAATTCTGGAGCAGACTTTAACTATGTTTAACCCTTTAAATACACAGGGCTAATTTTCATTGAGGTGGTAACGTTTGAAAAATGGTGGTAAAAACATTTATCTCCACTAAAGTCTATGGAGATTTTCTATGTTACCACCAGTTTCCAAACTTTACCACTTCAATGGAAACTAGGCCACAGCTGTGTGCAAGAAATAAGGCAATAATAAAATGATGTAATGCATTTATGTCCTTTTAAAGCAGGGCATGGTAGATTGGGGCGATGAGCCATATTTTCACTCCCCACTCTGGGCAACCTCTCTACCTGGTGTTATGAAGTCAAGTTTATGAATAGATTTAGGTGTTAGAAGTTTGGATTCCTCACTAAAAAAAACAACAACAAAAAAACAGTTGTCAGTTGTGACATGGAACACTGTGGAAAACTGGAGAAGATTATCAGGCAAGAGGAATAGTTCAGGCACAATTGTTACCTGCCGTATTTTCCTGGGACAGTCCTAGTTTTTGGCTTCCTGTTCCATGGTGTAATTTGATCAACGTACATCTATGAATTTACAGATCACATTGAATAATAAAAAGTTCATATCTCTAAACCGTCCTGCAGGATTGTCACAGGTAGGATGGTCTGGCCTTCTATCCACCCTCAGCAGTTTATCGTCACATTTTAATGGACTGTGTAAGGCGCTTACTTAACTCCTTAACGACCAGCGATGTACCCTGTACATCACTGCCAGCGACAAGACCATGCTAATCAAGGATGCCTGCAGAAGGAAGGGAGGTCATAATAGCTTTGTCCTGCTGCTCGCAGCGAGACCCGTGCTATTATGGCCTGAAAAATCCTTAACGACCAGCGACGTACAGCGTACCTTGTAGTCATTAAGGGGTTAATTGCTCTGCTGCAAAGTCTCCCTGGCATAATTTTTAAAATGTTAACAGCTAAGGTAGAGTGAGAGTTTTCCCAAGTAGAGAGAGAGAGACAACTAAGGCAGACATGCAGAAAATAGTATGAAAATAAACAGAGTAAATACTGATTAGAGAATAGAGTAAATAAATGCAGCAGCGTAGGAAATAAAAATAGGGAAGAGGAACTGCACAGATAAAGGATACAGATTCCAATTCCAAAGTAAAAATTCCTAGTAAATATTATCCCTGCACTATTTATTTAGAGTAAATATTGCCTTTGGGTGTTACAACCCTGAGATAACAATGTTACATAATGTTAGCAAAATGATTCCATTCTGCTAATGCATTTCATGTTTTAAAAGGACATTGTACTTAACAGGCTGCCCCCTCCTCCCTCTGCCTTTACATCACTAACTTCCCAATATCAGGCATCAGCAAGTATAAGATGTAGCAGAAGGACAAAAAGGAGACAGCAGCATGCAGGGACATATGCCTGAGAGCTGGGGAAGGAGTTTGAAGGGAAAAAAGAATAACAAATAGCAGAGGGGGTCATCATCATCAACAATCTGTTTAAGGCACAGACCTCAAAATTGCATTCCACATACAGGCCTAGATTATAAGTGGAGCGCTTCTGATAGCACAGGGTGCGCTTTCCATATTGCTAGACAGCACTAAGATTAATGTGCAATTAGCTATTACAAGTCAACAGTAAAACAGAATTACTAGATATCCCTTTAGCCCATCCTATACTTTCAATGGAAAATGCAACCTCGCTAATCATCTCTCATATTACAAGTTGAAATTTATAGAACAGCACTAAAAAAGTTAGCGCAACCTGAGAAATTAAGTAAAGTGTTAGGGCTACAAGAAAAGTATAATAAAACAAAAGGTAAATCATATTAAAATATACAAAGTGTTTAAAAGAGATATATTAGGGTCAATTTAAAGTGCCGGGCAGACATGATTCGCTGTCCTTATTCACGAAGAAAAAGACAGCCCCTACTGGAGGGTTTGTGGATGATTCCCCATGAAACAGCATTGGCAACGTACTACTCCATGGCTTTATTCTTTATTATTTTAAATAGACTGCAGCACCAGAGTCTACAAGAACCTGGGTGACTATAGAGGAGTCCACTCATGAGAGGACAACCATGACCAATGGTTTCTCTTTTTGAGGTTCTGGGGACGAGCATAAACCACCCAAGGTCTGTACCTGACAGGACCTTAGGTGTGAGTGTTTCCATGACGTGTAGGACAAGACTTTAAAAGGTGGGCTTGTAGCTCACAATAGAGGCAGAACCCCTCCCTCCTCCTAAAGGCCCTCTCTGATGTGGAAAGGCACGTGAATCCCAGCTGCAGGTTCAACAGTACCTGGGGTCTCGGAACCATGAGGCATGGGAGGTGAGGGAGGAATGTGTGGGCACGAAAACGTAGGAGCCCACTCGACAGGAGGCTTCCACACACGCTCCTTGAAGGAGGGCCTCTCTCTTAATCTGATGTCAATTAGGATTAGAAAAGACACCAGGGCCTCAAGATCCTATGGTAAATCACTGGCAGCAATTTCATCTTTAATCACATCGGAAAGCCCATGAGCAAAGGCGGCAACAAGGGTTTCATTGTTCCAACCTACCTGCAATACATAAACTGTATTTCAGTTTAGTGATTTACCTTGGGTCATTGGATAGGATAGTATGTATCTATTCCTGATGTCAGGTACATAGTAATTGACTGAGTTGTAAATGTAGCTGATAGTAACCTCAGGGCAGTATGTAGGAACTGCACTGAATAATGTTCACTACCATAGCAGAATGATTGGTAAAAGTTTTGTGCATAATACAATTTGTATTTATGCAATCTGTCTTTGTTGATTGGGAGATTGCTGTATTGATTATTTGGAGCAGTATTATTATCATAATACTTTTGTTTAGATTTAGCCTCAGATAAATTAGTTTTTAACAACTTCAACCAATCCTTGATGTTTTTAGAGAAGTCATGGCAACAGGTGAAGAATGAGATATCGTAGAAGGAGGTAGTATGTTTGGGTGATAACCATACATGGATGGGCCTCTAGTTATCAAGCCGTCAACCGCAAATATGCTGGAATTCCACAGCGTATTTGTGGCGAGGCTGATTCGCCATAGTTTTCAAGCCCTACAGCCCGGCAAAAGTAGAATATAGTGAGGTAAAATACGATCCGCCGGACTCCGACACAGATCGATGGTTACGTCACTACAGATGTTCTGAACGCAAGTTCGGCACAATCTGACTACTTTTGCTAGTTATCAAAGAACTAGCAGGTACGCTCGGCACTATTCCGGCCCAGCGTACCTGGTTTTCAATCCCATAGGAATCAATGGGAGTCTGATAGCAGCGAAAGCTCATGTTCGCTGCTGCCCGATATCCCATTGATTCCTATGGGAAGTGTCTGCACCTAACACCCTAACATGTACCCCGAGTCTAAACACCCCTAATCTGTCCCCCCTATACTTATTAACCCCTAAACCACCGCTCCCGGACCCCGCCGCAACTATAATAAATATATGAACCCCTAAACCGCCGCTCCCGGACCCCACCGCAACTAAATAAATATATGAACCCCTAAACCGCCACTCCCGGACCCCACCACCACCTACATTATACCTATTAACCCCTAATCTGCCGCCCCCTATACCGCCGCCACCTACATAAAGTTATTAACCCCTATCCTGCCGATCCCGGACCCCGCCGCAAATAAATTAATTGTTTAACCCCTAAACCGCTGCACCCGGACCCCGCCGCCACCTACATTACATTTATTAACCCCTATCCTTCCCCCCCTACACCGCCGCCACCTACAGTACATTGATTAACCCTTAATCTACCCCCCTACACCGCCACCAATATATTAAATGAATTAACCCCAAAACCTAAGTCTAACCCTAACACCCCCCTAACTTAAATATTATTTAAATTTATCTAAATAAATATTCCTATAATTAAATAAATTATTCCTATTTAAAACTAAGTACTTACCTATAAAATAAACCCTAAGATAGCTACAATATTATTAATAATTACATTGTAGCTATTTTAGGGTTTATTTTTATTTTACAGGCTACTTTGTATTTATTTTAACTTGGTACAATAGCTATTAAATAGTTATTAACTATTTAATAGCTACCTAGCTAAAATAACTTCAAAATTACCTGTAAAATAAATCCTAACCTAAGTTACAAATACACCTAACACTACACTATCAATAAATGAAATAAATTAACTACAATTATCTATAATAAAATACAATTAAATAAACTAAATTTTTTTTACAAAAAATAAAAAAATATTACAAGAAGTTTAATCTAATTACACCTAATCTAAGCCCCCTAATAAAATAAAAAAGCCCCCCAAAATAATAAAATTCCCTATCCTAAACTAAATTACAAATAGTAGTAATCAGCTCTTTTACCAGCCCTTAAAAGGGGCTTTGGCGGGGCATTGCCCCAAAGTAATCAGCTCTTTTACCTGTAAAAACCTTGAGCCGTCTTCACCCAGCCGGGCAGCACTGGTCATCCGATGTGGTAGAAGAGGACATCCGGACTGGCAGAAGTCTGCATCCGATCGGGGCAGAAGAGGTCCTTCATCCGGCAGAAATCTTCATCCAAGCGGCATCTTCTATCTTCATCCTTCCGGCAATGAGCGGCTCCATCTTGAAGAATCCAAGATGGCATCCCTTGAATTCCGATTGGCTGATAGGATTCTATCAGCCAATCGGAATTAAGGTAGGAAAAATCCCATTGGCTGATGTAATGAGCCAATCGGATTGAAGTTCAATGGGATTTTTCCTACCTTAATTACGATTGGCTGATAGAATCCTATCAGCCAATCGGAATTCGAGGGACGCCATCTTGGATGACGTCATTTAAAGGACCAGCCATTCGTCGGGTAGTCGTCGGCAGAGAAGGATGTTCCGCACCGGAGGTCTTCAAGATGGAGCCGCTCATCGCCGGAAGGATGAAGATAGAAGATGCCGCTTGGATGAAGATTTCTGCCGGATGGAGGACCTCTTCTGCCCCGATCGGATGAATACTTCTGCCGGTCCGGATGTCCTCTTCTGCCGCATCGTATGACCAGTGGTGCCCGGCTGGGTGAAGACGGCTCAAGGTAGGGTGATCTTCAATGGGGTAGTGTTAGGTTTATTTAAGCAGGGATCGGGTGGGTTTTAGAGTAGGGGTGTGTGAGTGGTGGGTTGTAATGTTGGGGGGGTATTGCATTTCTTTTTTTTACAAGTAAAAGAGCTGATTACTTTGGGGCAATGCCCCGCCAAAGACCCTTTTAAGGACTGGTAAAAGAGCTGATTACTACTATTTGTAATTTAGTTTAGGATAGGGAATTTTATTATTTTGGGGGGCTTTTTTATTTTATTAGGGGGCTTAGATTAGGTGTAATTAGATTAAACTTCTTGTAATATTTTTTTATTTTTTGTAATTTTTTTTAGTTTATTTAAATGTATTTTATTATAGATAATTGTAGTTAATTTATTTAATTTATTGATAGTGTAGTGTTAGGTGTATTTGTAACTTAGGTTAGGATTTATTTTACAGGTAATTTTATAGTTATTTTAGCTAGGTAGCTATTAAATAGTTAATAACTATTTAATAGCTATTGTATCTAGTTAAAATAAATACAAAGTTGCCTGTAAAATAAAAATAAACCCTAAAATAGCTACAATGTAACTATTTGTTATATTGTAGCTAGCTTAGAGTTTATTTTATAGGTAAGTATTTAGTTTTAAATAGGAATATTTTTTTTAATTATAGGAATATTTATTTAGATTAATTTAAATAATATTTAAGTTAGGGGGGTGTTAGGGTTAGACTTAGGTTTTGGGGTTAATTAATTTAATATATTGGCGGCGGTGTAGGGGGGGTAGATTAGGGGTTAATCAATGTACTGTAGGTGGTGGCGGTATAGGTGGGGCAGGATAGGGGTTAATAAATGTAATGTAGGTGGCAGCGGGGTCCGGGTGCGGCTGTTTAGGGGTTAAACAATTAATTTATTTGCGGTAGGGTCCGGGATAGGCAGGAAAGGGGTTAATAACTTTATGTAGGTGACGGCAGTATAGGGGGCGGCAGATTAGGGGTTAATAGGTATAATGTAGGTGGCGGCGGAGTCCGGGAGCGGCAGTTTAGGGGTTCATATATTTATTATCGTTGCGGCGGGGTCCGGGAGCAGCGGTTTAGGGTTAATAAGTATAAGTAGGTGGCGGCGGTGTAGGGGGGGCAGATTAGGGGTTAATAGGTATAATGTAGGTGGCGGCGGGGTCCGGGAGCGGCGGTTTAGGGGTTCATATATTTATTATAGTTGCGGCGGGGTCCGGGAGCGGCGGTTTAGGGGTTAATAAGTATAAGTAGAGGCGGCGGTGTAGGGGGGCAGATTAGGCGTTAATAGGTATAATGTAGGTGGCGGCGGGGTCCGGGAGCGGCGGTTTAGGGGTTCATATATTTATTATAGTTGCGGAGGGGTCCTGGATCAGCGGTTTAGGGGGTAATAACTTTATTTAGGTGCAGGGGGCTCCGGGAGCGGCGGTTTAGGGGATATAACAGTATATTTTAGTGTGGGTGCTTAGTGACAGGCTAGCAAGAAAGCTGTGAAGAAGCCGATGAGCAGCGAGATCGATGACTGTCAGTTAACAACAGTCCGCTGCTCATCGCTCCGTACTTGGTGCGCGGCTTCTTGACAGCTTTTTTGATAACTTTGGCGAACGTATTCAGGTCCGCGGCGGCGATGTTAGGCGAGCTTAGGCGAGCGTATTGGGCCGGCGAATGCAGGGAAATATGGAGCTTCATAACTAGAGGCCATGGTGTAAAAAGGAGAAGTTGTTGTGGAGATACTTGTAGAATTATTGTAGGCAAATTCTGCCATTGGGAGTTTTTTTGACCCAGTTGTCTTGGAGATGGGAAGTGTAGCAATGGAGATATTGCTCAAGTATCTGGTTAATCCTTTCAATGAGTCCATTTGTCTGAGGATGATAGGCACTTGAGAGTCTGCTTTTGATTTTTAGGATATGGCAAAGTTGTTTCCAAAATCTGGAAGTGAATTGAGATCCTCTATCACTTAGAATTGAAGTTGGAAGACCGTGCAGCTTAACTATATGATGTCATGCCGCGCCGCTCTAGCCATTGCTAGGGGCATGGCGTCTCCTTCCCTGCTCATTGCCAGGGGTTGTATCGGGTCTGGATGCGTGCGGCGCTGACATCATTGCCGCAAGCTCCTCTCCCCCTGATGCCGGTCCGGACGCCCGTAGCGCAAATCCTGCGCCTATGTAAGTCTTGTTACAACGATCTATCACTGCCCAAGTATAGGTGTTACTTTGTTGCTTCAATTAGCCTATTTGTGTATGATCCCTGCCTGTCTGACTATTCTGCCTGTTTAACCCCTAAATTGCTGGATTGATATACTGCTGCTGAACTCTACTTGTCTGACTACTCTGCCTGTTTTACCCCTTAACTGCTGGATTGATTTACTGCTGCTGAACTCTGCTTGTCTGACTACTCTGCATATTAAACCCCGTTGTTCTGGATTGCCTCTTTGTTGCCGAACCCTGCCTGCCTGACCATTCTAGTGGTGTGCCCTTGGACTGCTTTACCATTGCCAAATTCTGCATGCCTAACCATTCTAGTGGTTTGCCCTTGGACTGCTTTACTGTTACCAAACCCTGCCTGCCTGATCATTCTAGTGGTTTGCCCTTGGAATCCTTTACTGTTACCAAGCCCTGCCTGTCTGACCATTCTAGTGATTTGCCTTTGACTGCTCTGCCGTTGCCGCTTAGGATTGTCCTGCCTGTGGTGAGTGCCGCCTTCCTCATCTTACTAAATTTCTCTGCTCTGGGATATTCCCTATCATTCCGGCTCGACACTGGGATAAGACTACTGGTCAATTTCAGTGTGATAGAGGAGTATCCCACAAGCATTACATTATACTTGGGCCATGGAGCCAGATGAGGTGGCACGAGCTGTTTATCTTCAGGGACAGATTTTGGGAACCCATACCACACAGTTGCAGAATATGGATTCCAAGCTAGAGGCTATTACCACTCAACTCTCCTTACTAGTTACAGCAAGAAATACTGCTCCTGTTGTTTCACTGCCAGTCCCTACTCCTACTACTGCAACTTCTTCCTCTGCTTCTGGACGTATAACCCGGATACATTTGCCTCACTCCTCTCGGATCCTGGTACCTGTTAGTTACCCTTACCTTCCTTCAGAATACTGTCCACACTAAAGCCTTCATTGATTCAGGGGCAGCTGGAAACTTCATGGATCACCGTTTCATGATTCAAGCTGGTTTGCCTCTTTTGCAGAAAAGACATTGTCTCAAAATAACTACTCTGTATGGCACCCCCTTAGTTCAGGGCTGATCCATTTTGAGTCAGCACCCCTGACCCTGACTGTGGGAGTCCTTAATACCGAATAGCTGCAGTTCGAGGTCATTCATTCCCCAGCACAGCCTGTTATCCTTGGTCTTCCTTGGCTTTGTATACACAATCCACAGTTTGACTGGGCTGAGGGACAACTGGCCTCTTGGGGTGCCTCCTGTTTCCACTCCTGCCTTGCTTAAGTCACTCCTCTGCTCTGCATTCCCATAGCCAGTATACAGACTCCTCCAAACCATCCTTCAGTATATGCGGACTTTGCAGATGTATTTGAGAAAAAAGCATCTGACGTGCTGCCACCCCACCATCCTTATGACTGTAAGATCGACCTCTTTCCCGGAGCCCCACTTCCTAAAGGTAGGACTTATCCACTCTCCAAAGATGAAACCAAATCCATGGAGGAGTACATTCAAGAGAACCTAGCTAACGTTTTCATCCACCCTTCCTCCTCTCCTGCTGGGGCAGGCATCTTTTTCGTCAGTAAGAAGGATGGTGGGCTCAGACCTTGCATCGACTACAGAGCCTTGAACAACATAACTATCAAGAATCGCTATCCCATTCCTTTGATCACTGAATAGTATGACTGGCTCCAGGATGCTCACTTTTTCACCAAGTTGGACTTACGTGGGGCATACAATCTGATTCGTATCTTTCCAGGCCATGAATGGAAGACCGCCTTCAACACAAGATCTGGGCATTACAAATACCTTGTAATGCCCTTTGAGCTGTGTTACGCCCCTGCAGTCTTCCAGGCATTTATCAACGATGTCTTCTGTGACCTCAACCGCACTGTCATCGTCTATCTGGATGACATCCTTGTTTTCTCTTCCACTTTAGAGGAGCATCATAAACACGTGTGACAAGTTCTTCTACGTCTCAGAGACAATTCTTTGGTAGCCAAGCTAGAAAAATGTGAGTTTGATCAAGTTTAAATCCAATTCCTTGGTTATATCATCTCAAAGGAATGTTTTTCCATGGTTCCTGCTAAATTTACCGCAGTTCTAGAATGGCCTCAACCTACTTCTTTAAAGGAATTACAGAGGGTTTTCGGGTTCTCCAATTATTACTGCAAGTTTATAAAGAACTTTTCACAAACAGTCGCTCCTCTCACTGAATTGACAAAACGGAACAAAGACTGTAAACATTGGCCTCCTGAAGCCATAAATGCCTTCTCTTGTCTGAAAAAGGCTTTCTGTTCTGCTCCTGTGCTCTACCATCCTGATCCTGACCTACAGTTCACTTTAGTGGTTGATGCCTCTGAGATAGGGGCTGAAGCAGTTCTAACCCAAAGGGATCCTTTGACTTCCAAGTCACAACCTGTAGCCTTTTTCTCTAAACGCTTTACTCCTGCTGAGAGGAATTACGATGTGGGTAATCATGAACTCTTAGCCATTAAGATGGCTTTGACTGAATGGCGTAATTGGTTAGAGGGCACCGCCAATCACATTCAGATTCTCACCGACCACAAGAATCTGACTTACCTAGAGACTGCTCATCGACTCTTTCCTCGACAGGCCAGGTGGACCTTGTTCTTTTCCCGTTTTAACTTTGTGGTATCTTATCTTCCTGGGACCAAGAACAAGAAGGTGGATGCCCTTTCCCATCAGTTCCCTCAGTCAAGTGACTCCTCTGAAGCTCCTATTGAACACATCATACCTCCCTCCTGTGTGGTTGCTCAACTAAATACCACCCTTCTGCAAAGATTGCAACGTGCCCAGTCTAGTAAACCTTGTGGAGCCCCCGTGGCCTCCGATACCCTCTTTGTACCTCTGAATCTACGCACCCCTGTGCTATCCTGGGCTCATGATAGTAAACTCTCAGAAAATCCTGGTTTGACTAGGACTTTTAAGCGTCTTTCCCAACATGTATGGTGGCCTACTATGAAGTCTGATGCTCAGGATTATGTGAAAGCCTGCACAACTTGTGCTGCCAACAAGACTCCCCAATCCTTGCCTCCTGGCTTTCTCCAACCATTTTCCATTCCCAAACAACCAAGGACACATAACAATGGATTTAATTGTGGACCTTCCTCACTTCTGACCACCATACAGTTATTTGGGTTGTGGTGGATCGCTTTTCCAGGCTCATTTTGTACCTCTAACCAGTCCTTCTGCCAAAGAATTATTGTCTCTTTTTCTCTTGCATGTGGTACGACTTCATGGCATTCCTGTAAATATTATTTCCAACAGAGGTCCACAGTTCATCTCTACCTTTTGGAGAGCCCTTTGTAAGTTGATTGGAACCACTGTTTCCTTGTCTTCTGGCTACCATCCTCAGACCAATGGACTAACAGAGAGTAAACCAGGATCTTGAAGCCTACCTTAGAGCCTTTGTCAACGCTTGCCATACCAACTGGTCTGAGTTGTTAGCCCTAGCTGAGCTGGCAAGAAACACTCATTGTTACTCTTCTCTTAGATGTTCTTCATTTCAAGCTGCAGCAGGGTATCAACCTCGTGTCTTCCCTGTTTCTGCTCAGCCAGCTGGGGTTCCTGCTGCAGACCAACACGTTACTGAACTCACCACTCATTTTCAACGTATTCGCTTTCAGCTACGTTCAGCTGTCTCTAGATATAAGAAGTTTGCTGATCGTCATAGAGTTCTGTATGTGCCATCCCAGTGGGTGAATGTGTTTGGATCTCTATTTGACATATTCGTCTATATCAACCCTGTCACAAATTGGGGCCTAGGTTTTTCGGACCTTACAAGGTCCTGAAAAGACTGTCTCCTAATGCCTACAAAGTGGCCTTGCCCAAAACCCTGCGCATACACCCAGTCTTCCACATCTCACTACTCAAGCCTTACATCAAGAATAGATATACCTGGCTCCAAGCTTCTACTCCTCCGCTCCTGGTCCGTGGTGACCCTGAATATGAGGTAGCTAAGATCCTGGACTCCAGAAACAGGCACAGGTAACTGCAGTATCTGATACATTGGAAGGGTTACTGTGTGGCAGACCGTTCCTGAGATCCTGCCCGTGATGTGCATGCTCCTTCTTTGGTCTCCAGATTCCATGCTGCTCATCCTTTGAGGCCGATTCTGGTTCCCGGAGGGAACCTTTGGGAAGGGGGCTATGTACAGCCGCACCGCTCTAGACTTTGCTAGTGGTGCAACATCTCCTTCCCTGCTCATTGCTAGGGGTTTTATTAAGTTCCGGATGCGTACGGCACTGACTTCATCGCCGCAAGCTCCTCTCTCCCTGATGCCAGTCTGGATGTCTGTGGCGCGAATCCTGCGCCTATGTAAGTCCTGTTACAACAATCTATCACTGCCCAACTATAAGTGTTACTTTGTGTGCTGCTGGGTGTGATAGATCGTTGCTTAAATTAGCCTTTTTGTGTATGATCTCTGCCTGTCTGACTACTCTGCCTGTTTAACCCCTAAATTGCTGGATTGATATACTGCTGCTGAACTCTGCTTGTCTGACTACCCTGACTGCTTTACACCTTAATTGCTGGATTGATATACTGCTGCTGAACTCTGCTTGTCTGACTACTCTGCTTGCTTTACCCCTTAACTGCTGGATTGATTTACTGCTGCTGAACTCTTCTTATCTGACTACTCTGCTTATTAACCCCCGTTGTTCTGGATTGCCCCTTTGTTGCCGAAACCCTGCCTGCCTGACTATTCTAGTGGTGTGCCCTTGGACAGCTTTACCATTGCCAAACTCTGCCTGCTTGACCATTCTAGTGGTTTGCCCTTGGACTGCTTTACTGTTGCCAAACCCTGCCCGTCTGACCATTCTAGTGATTTGCCTTGGACTGCTCTGCAGTTACCGCTGGGGATTGTCCTGCCTGTGGTGAGTGCCGCCTTCCTCATCTTACTAACTTTCTCTGCTCTGGGATATCCCCTATCATTCCGGCTCGACTCCAGGAGAACAAGACTACTGGCCGAGTTCGGTCTGATAGAGGAGTATCCCACAAGCATTACATATCTTCAGCAGTTTCTAGTGCTGTGGGTAATTTCTTGAGAGGGATGAAATGTGCAAGTTTCATCAAATGATCAATGACAACAAAAATAGTATTATATCCGTAGGATAAAGGAAGATCCACGATAAAATCCATCAAAATAAAACCCCATGGTGTACTGGGGATGGGTAAAGGCATAAGACTACCAAAAGGTCTGTTGTATCCCACAAGCATTACATATCTTCAGCAGTTTCTAGTGCTGTGGGTAATTTCTTGAGAGGGATGAAATGTGCAAGTTTCATCAAATGATCAATGACAACAAAAATAGTATTATATCCGTAGGATAAAGGAAGATCCACGATAAAATCCATCAAAATAAAACCCCATGGTGTACTGGGGATGGGTAAAGGCATAAGACTACCAAAAGGTCTGTTGTGATTGACTTTATTGCAAGCACAGGTATCACAGCGTCTGACATAATCATAAATGGTCTTGTCTAACTGGGGCCACCAGAAATATCTTTTTATATGGTTTAAAGTCTTCCAGGATGTCCCGAAAGAGGTGCATCATGGAAGTGCTGAAGCAGATAATCACATAGTGATGGGGGAATGTAAAGACGATCCAAGTGATAGTAGAGTCCAGAAGATTTCCTTATGAGTTTTGACTTTGGTATTTGTATATCTGAGTTTAGTGCTTGTAAGGCGTACAATATAGTCAGGATTTTCAACTGTAGATGACTTTTCATGCCTTAACATTTTTCTCATCCAATCTGTAAGTAATAAGGAATCAAATCTTTTGAAGAATAAGGACCAATGAACTTGTCTAGAAGAGAGAGTTTTATTCCTTCAAAGATATTCCAAGTTTTGTGATCTGTGTAGATGATGAAAGGGTATTTCATGCCTTCCAGCAGGTATCGCCAAATCTCCAGGGATGATTTAATTGCCAGTAGTTCTTTGTCTCTGACTGTATATTTAAGTTCTGTAGGTGTTAAGGTTCTTGAAAAATTGGCAATAGAGTGTAAGGCTGATGAATACTCCTTTGGGAAAGAATCACTCCTAATCCATTGTTGGAGGCATCCACCTCAAGTATAAATTGCTTGTCTGGATCAGGTAAATGGAGGATAGGAGCCGATGTGAAGCTTTGCTTCAATTGACTAAATGCCAATTCTGCTTCTGAAAACCAGATATAGTGTTGTTTTCCAGTTAGCTGTGTGAGAGGTTTGACAATGGTAGAATTATGAGAGATAAACTTTCTGTAAAAGTTGGCAAAGCCAAGAAAACTCTGAAGGGCCTTTGTTTGTAGTAGGTTTAGGCCAATTTATGATTGTAGATACTTTTTCAGTGTCCATTTGAACACCGGTAGAAGAGATTACTTATCCAAGGAATTTTATGGTAGCTTGATGGAATTGGCACTTTTCTACTTTTGTGAAGAGACAGTGGTCTTTCAATCAAGCTAGAACCCATCAGACACGAAGATAGGGAAAAAAAGAGAGGCGCTTGTGTGTACCAGTTTAGCAGGTAAAACAGCTTATATTCACCCACAACAGGATACTCACATTTTAGTGAAGCACTCACACAGTGCTATTAGGCGCATACTCGGTAATCAACAGCAACCCAGCTTGCTGGACTCTCCACCGTGTGTACAGGGACACTTTGGCTCTAATATCCTAGAGCTTGTATGGATTGCCAACAGGAGAAGCTCCACAGAACTCAGGCAAACAACAAATGAGCCACAGAGACCTCCACAATAAGCAGATCCGGTCCCAGTGGTAATGATTGGAAGGTAGTAAAAATATGGCACTCAGCAAAGGTTCCAATGTTGGTTAAAAATAACATTTATTAAAACAATAAAATCAGGTGGAGGAAATGTGCTGGTTCCGGGGGAGGAGACTGAATGCTGGACAGGCTCTGAGCAAGCTCTCTCTACTAACTCCCGTTTGAGTCATTGGCGGCAACTCGCGCCGAAACCCTAGTCCAGGGTGACTATCTATCTAAAGAAACTCAGGATACCGGTTCCACAGAGGTGCCACTAAACCGCACCAGAGGGCTTTTACCCGCATACCTTTTTGTGCTTCCTTGCCCCCCCTGAAAACGGGCTGATCTTTTGGGCTTGTTCTCCCTCTCCCTTCTAGGGGGAGACAAGGGGGAAGCCTGGGTGGCTTGACTTCTATCCCTTCCGCCGTTGCTGTAAAACCGGCAAAAAGAACATTTGAATCAAAGGCGGTTTTCTCTTTGCCTATGCTGAGCGCTATAACACAGCGCATAATTACCTGAAGGCTCCATACTAAAAACGAATATATCCTCTGGGACTGCTTGATACCCAAAGTCATAACTGGTCTCCCTGGCTGAGACAGTGCTAACGGACTTTTCTCACGGACCCTCCTCCTCCCATTAGTGTTGTGAGAGGAAGCCGAGGAGAACATACTCACGGGCGCTGACGCCGAAAAGAAGCAAAGGTGTGTGGCTTGATCTCCACCCCTCCCACCGGTGTTGCGTGAGGTGGTGGAGCGGATGCAGACACCGGAGACGGATCTTCCTGGGCTGAGACGGAGGCATAGCTGCTGTGATATGGTTGCCGCACGCCGCAGCAGGTGAAGCGCAAATCGGAGGATCCTTTCCCACATCGAGAAATGTTGTGGCTTCCCCAGCCGGAATAGTACAGAGTGAGTCTGGCTGCTGGTCTTCATTTCCCCCAACACTGGTGTGTAAGGAGGACACGGCACGATAAGACATCAGCCTCATAGAAGTAGACAGGTCACAGACCTGAGAAGGAAGAAAAGGAGAAAAAAACAGCTTATTTTTTGGTCACTATATTAAGGCTGTGACGGGAAATGCCGTGTATACTCTAGGCAGACTGGAGGATAGAATACTGGAAATGAATAACTGGCGCTAAATGAATAGCTAGGATTACACTACCTACGGTGGAAATAGATTCAATACCTATATATTGGACGTCAGTGGTGAATAAAAACTCGTATGGCAAAAATCACATATATGTGAATTACCTATAGAAAACAAGTGCACTTGCTACTTGGTGTCAAACCTTAAAAAGCAAATAATAAAACTCTGTGGTCTAATCCGTACTATAGTGTGTACTAGAATCTAACAATAGCCTTAACTAGTATTAAAATGCAGGAAAAGGATACAGTGTGTAAAGGATGCAGTGTGTAAAAATATATATCAAAATACAATGTGTAAAAAAATATATCAAAATACATCAAAATACAAATGCGGTGTATAGCGGTCTGCTAAGTGAAACAAAAATCTGTTGCAGTATATAGGATCCGGTATATGCAAATAAATCTCTCTTACTATAGTTTAAAAATCATAAATATATTTAATATTAGACATTAAACATTCGTATAAAAAAATGGCTGACTGATATATAAAACTCACACTAGGGACGTCTCCCTTGAGTGTATTAGGCAAGAAACAAGTATTGGCTCCAAATAGAATTAATATATCAACAGATGTCTGATACAACAAAGTTCCTGTATGATGGGATAGTCACAGTTTTATAACTAGTAAGGTACCTTACTGAACTCGGAGTTACGGGAGCTGACAGCTCGACCATATATTGATTCCTAGTGCTTACTTCGGCGTCTGTGTCTTACGGGGTATTTCGCGGCTAAACAACAAACCGCCCGCTTCCGTGATGATTGGCGGTTTGGGCCACACACCCTTTCTTTGATATGCCGGATGGATCCTCTTACTGAGTATGTGTGACGGTATCTCTGATGATAGGTGTAACCGTCCGGTCAATGTTACAACGTCCCAAGGTGCCTGTGACCCTTAGATTTGGTGGAAGTGTTCCTTAAAAACTGCACTTCATGTAGTATGAGCAGCAAAATAGGACCACTAATATTGGCGCTGATCAGATCCCTGGTCCTCAAGTGGCAGTTAGCTTTGTTCGTCCACAAGAGGGGGCTGGATCGCAAGCCCTCCTGGGGTGAAACGCGTAGAAATTTACTCCAGTGATTTGTTTTTACTATTGGACACTAAGAGACTTATACAACACTAATAGCTGCGATCCAGCCCCCTCTTGTGGACGAACAAAGCTAACTGCCACTTGAGGACCAGGGATCTGATCAGCGCCAATATTAGTGGTCCTATTTTGCTGCTCATACTACATGAAGTGCAGTTTTTAAGGAACACTTCCACCAAATCTAAGGGTCACAGGCACCTTGGGACGTTGTAACATTGACCGGACGGTTACACCTATCATCAGAGATACCGTCACACATACTCAGTAAGAGGATCCATCCGGCATATCAAAGAAAGGGTGTGTGGCCCAAACCGCCAATCATCACGGAAGCGGGCGGTTTGTTGTTTAGCCGCGAAATACCCCGTAAGACACAGACGCCGAAGTAAGCACTAGGAATCAATATATGGTCGAGCTGTCAGCTCCCGTAACTCCGAGTTCAGTAAGGTACCTTACTAGTTATAAAACTGTGACTTTCCCATCATACAGGAACTTTGTTGTATCAGACATCTGTTGATATATTAATTCTATTTGGAGCCAATACTTGTTTCTTGCCTAATACACTCAAGGGAGACGTCCCTAGTGTGAGTTTTATATATCAGTCAGCCATTTTTTTATACGAATGTTTAATGTCTAATATTAAATATATTTATGATTTTTAAACTATAGTAAGAGAGATTTATTTGCATATACCGGATCCTATATACTGCAACAGATTTTTGTTTCACTTAGCAGACCGCTATACACCGCATTTGTATTTTGATGTATTTTGATATATTTTTTTACACATTGTATTTTGATATATATTTTTACACACTGCATCCTTTACACACTGTATCCTTTTCCTGCATTTTAATACTAGTTAAGGCTATTGTTAGATTCTAGTACACACTATAGTACGGATTAGACCACAGAGTTTTATTATTTGCTTTTTAAGGTTTGACACCAAGTAGCAAGTGCACTTGTTTTCTATAGGTAATTCACATATATGTGATTTTTGCCATACGAGTTTTTATTCACCACTGACGTCCAATATATAGGTATTGAATCTATTTCCACCGTAGGTAGTGTAATCCTAGCTATTCATTTAGCGCCAGTTATTCATTTCCAGTATTCTGTATTTAACTTTAATCAAACTACTAAGGAGGAGTAGTTTTCATAACTAGGCTTTTAGGATTACAGTTAGCGCCAACCCTTATTCTTTACCACAGACTGGAGGATAGGCCAAGCAAGAGAACAGAGTTTGAATCTCGGAGCTAACTAATGCACAGAGCTGCATGGTTAAAGGTACATTTTTTTGTTTAAACAATGGCTCAAAATATCGGAAAAAAAACCTTTTTCAGAAAGTCTCCTTAGCTACAATTACTCACTTAGAGAAAATAAGCCCAACATTCTGTACAAAACAACCTTTACATTTATTAAGACTGAAGAAATTAAAGAATATCTCAAAAGGAAAGAGACATTTTGTGGCTAATCTTCTCTTCTAAGGAAGGAAGGAAAGGGGAAAAAAAGGAGAGAACTGCATCTGCTGTACTAACTGCTTGTGCTAACAATCTCTTGCAACGCTACTGACTGCTTGCTTGCTCCTTTTCTTATTTTTTGCCTATCCTTATTTTTCTTTGATGCAAGGAAGAAAGAATGGAAACTATAAATACATTTTAAGTTCTCTAAAACTGCAAATCTAATCACGGGCTACCTGCTATGTAAAACTATAGAAGCATAAGTTTAAGTGGTCATAGGGAGTTTAAATGATAATTTAAGTATTAAGTAAAAAATAGAGAATAGCGCTAAGCTGTTTTTTTTTTTTTTTTTTGGTCTTCTATGTAAAGAAAGAATCAGGAGAAAAAAAAAATAAAAAAAAAAATCCTTATTTAAGGTATAACGCTAAAGGGTCTAAAAAATATTATACATTGTATAGTAATGCTATGGTGAATAAGAAAATATTGGGTTATGCTTATAATTTGTAACCAATTTGTGCCAAATTTCTAGTAACCAAAGCTAAAACAAGCTAAACAATTGAATAATGTGGCCTTGTGTACAAAGTATCAATGTGTAACAAATACCGCAGATAACATCTAGATTATTTTTTAAGTAACTGGAGAAAAGTGTGAATCATCTATATCTACTTGTATACATAAGGGTTAGGCAAACAATTTGCAAGGAGTGCACATTTACTTCTTCTTCCCACTTTGGCTGGGAGAGGGAGATTATATATTATGCTCTAGGTGTGTAAAAGATAGAAGACTAATTTAGACTTGGTTTTTTTTTTGAGAGATAACTGCATTGTGTACAATAGCAAGGTATAATTCTTAAAGCCTTGAATAATATAACCTGCTAACACATTAGGTATTAATTTAGCTAAATAGATAGAGGTACCTCAAAAACATAATAGTTAGAAGGTGTACAAAGTCAACTTGGATCATCTATTTTTATTCTGGGAAACTAATCCATCACTATCTATAAGGTTAGACTCCATCACAGTATTTTAAAATAAAAATACATCCTGAGATTCCCAGATTATATTTAGAGAAAAGAGGGGAAAAGAAAAAAAAAATAAAAAAAAAAAAATATAAGAATCAGATCATCTGAAAGGTGAATTGGGATCTACTCTTGGTAATAGTCGACTAATCAAACTTTGTACACACATAAAAGGTAGCTTGGTTTAGAGTATAGATAAATTGGACACAGGTAGATTTAACACATAGAATACACACAAAATTTGGTTTAAACCTACTAAGGGGTACTGTAGTCCTAGGTGACACTTGCTTTTTCTGACAAGTTACTAGATAAGATATCACAAAGTGTACTTCAGATAGACTGGATGTGATCATTATTTTAAAAGTCTGCTAACATGAAGTAATTTTTACCTAATCTCACAAAATTAACATAAATTGTGGCAATAAGTCACTTCTTTCCTTTTTCCTTTTTGTCACTCCCTTTTTCTTTCCCCCACACGTCCTCACGCAATACCTTCACATTCACATCCACCTTCACTTCCCCCCTTTCCCTGTTTTCCCCCATTTATTTATTTATTTATTTATTTATTTATTTTATTTTTATTTTTTTCTCTCTCTCACAATCGGCACTTTTTAGGTAGGGGGCACTCTCCCCCACCTTCTATAAAACACAATTAACTTATGGATAAATTTGTACACGCACACACTAAGACTCCTTCACCAGCCATGGCGGCAAGGCACAGAGATAGGAAAAATAAAAACACTATAGAAACCCAAGTGGACATTCATCCAGTTTCTATCAATCCTTTATATAACAAAGAAGTACCAGATACTCAGATCCTAGTAGCCAGTATCACGGAGGCACTCGCCCCAAGATTTGACTCTCTGAAACTTGAGATTAAGCAAGACATTCTTTCCCTTACTAATGAAGTCAGACAATTTTCAAATAGGCTTGAAGAAGTAGAACAAAGAGTGTCAGACTTGGAGGATAACAGTACAACTCATACAACCAAACTAGAAGCTACAGAGAGAATACTGTCTAAAATGCAAGCTAAAATTGAAGACCTGGAGAACCGCTCTAGGCGGAATAATATAAGAATAATAGGGGTCCCTGAGGGGAAACAGTCTGAAGATCTAGGGAAATTTATATCAGAAACCCTAGTGCAACTACTAGGACTACCCCCTGCATACCCTTCAATACTGGTCGAAAGGGCCCATAGAATAGGTCGTCAAGTAGAAGAGGGCAGGGGAAAGGTTAGAGCAAGGCCAATTATTGCAAAACTGTTAAACTTCCAGGATAAAATCACTATATTTCAGTACTATCGGAAAAATCAACCAATCTCTTTTGGGGATGCTAACATACTTTTATTTCAAGATTTCTCCGCTGAAACAGCGGGGAAAAGGAAAGAGCTATCCCCTATTTGTACAAAGCTTATCAAGGGGGGATATAATGCTACTATAATTTATCCGGCAAAACTAAAGGTCACAGTTGATAGTGAAGTTCACTTTTTTGAATCTGCTAGAGAAGCAGAAAAATTTGTAGAAGAATTAGAGAAAAATGTTAATAGGTGATAGAAAATTTAGCTTCTTCTGGCTGTAATTCTTTGGTTATCCTTTTTTCTTTTTTCTTTCTCACTTTTTACCTTGGAAATTATTACTTCATCTATGATACAAGGTATAAGGGTCATCAAGGGGTTATGCGGGGCCCCAGGGGGTTTTCCCGCACTAGGGTTGTATCTAATTTTAGGAATCCTCCCCGGCATCAGAGCCGCTGGGGAGGGGGATTCTTGTGTTGTCATTTTGGGGTTTTTTTCTTTTTTTTTTTTTTTTTTTTTCTTTTTCCCGTTTTTTTTTTTTTTTTCTCTCTCTCTCTCTCCATCTCTCCCCCCCCCCCTCCTCTCTGCTCTATCGCTATGTTCTCTCTGGTTGGTTAAGGGATGAGCAAAATAGATAAATGTAAAATAACTTCTTGGAACATTGGGGGACTTACCTCTCCCATTAAACGAAAACTAATTCTAGCCCACCTGTGAAAAATTGACACCGATATAGCTTTCCTTCAAGAAACCCATCTAAATTTAGAAGAGGTATTAAAGCTAAAGTCTTCGTGGGTTAAGGAGGTGTTCGCCTCCACAGGAGTAAAGAGGAAGAGAGGGGTGGCAATCCTTTTAGGAAAAAGAAATAAATATGAAATTCTGCATCACATCTCAGATTCAGAAGGGAGATATATAATTTTAAAATTAAAAATAGAAGGAATCATGTACACACTTTGTAATCTCTATGCTCCAAATGTGTTTGACCCAGTTTTCTGGGATACTTTGCAGTCCAAGATTCTCACCGAATCAGTAGAATATTTAATCCTAGGGGGGGATTATAATATGGCTCCTAATTATCCATTGGACAGGCTCAGACAGAAGCCTATGCTGGGGAAGAACAAGCGAGACAGTTTAGAAATCAAGATGTTTAAGAAAATAATGCAAAATCTGATGGTTAAGGATATATGGAGAATACAGAATCCAGATGGAAGAGACTTTACCTGTTCATCTAGAGCCCATAAAACTTTATCAAGGATAGATTTATTTCTTGTTGACGAAAGATTATGTAGAAAGCAAATTAAAGCAAAAATCTTACCTATTTCTATATCAGATCATAGTCCCATTACATTAGAAATACATTATAATGAGCCTAGATTAAGATCTTCTCGCTTTTTCTTCCCCACGTGGCTGATGAATGACCTAAAATTTAAAAGTTGGTTGAAGAGTAGATATGAAGAATATGCCGAGTTTAACAAAGCCTATATTAATCGCCCAGATGTCTTCTGGGAAGCTGCAAAGGCAGTTCTTAGGGGCGATATAATTTCATATACCGCTAATAGAGTTAAAACATTAAAAGCAAGAGAACTAGAAGTGATAAAATCTGTAACTAACTCGTATAACTCCTATATACTTGTCAACTCAGCGGAAAACTGGGCTAAATACACTAGAGCAAAAAACGAAAGAGATTCGTTTTTAATTTACAGAGAAACACAGAAGGATCTTAAGTTCCAGTCAAGACTTTACCGTTATGGTAACAAAGCAGGAAAGTTATTGGCTAATTTGCTAAAAAGGGAAAAAAGATCTCCACTAATTGATGAACTTAATCATAACCAGAAAACTCACATAGATACAAAAGACATTTCTAATATCTTTGCAGATTATTTTACAGAAATCTATTCTTCCAGAAACTCAAATAAGGTTAAATCTGATGAATTCTGGAGTAAAATTATCCATCCTATACTTGATAACGAAAAAATGTTAGCTCTGAATGCTCCAATCTCGGAAGAAGAGATTCTAAAGGTTATCCAAGATTTACCATTAAATAAAGCATCAGGTCCTGATTCGCTTCCTAGCGAATTTTACAAAGCTCTTACACCACTCATTGTCTCTCCTTTGATTAAACTCTTTAATTATCTATATGTCGACGGGAATGTAGCCTCTCCTCAATTTAGTGCATCATATACCACTCTGATTCCTAAACCTGGCAAAGACCCAACGAAGAAGGAATCCTATAGGCCTATAGCGTTATTAAATGTCGACTATAAGATTCTGACTTCTATTATAGCTAAAAGATTACAAACGGTACTCTCTGAAATAATTCACAAAGACCAAGCAGGATTTATACAGAAGCGTAACTCATCAGCAAAAATCAGGGAAGTATTATTAACAATAGACTACTTCAAATCAATCGGGGTGGCGGGGCAGAGGGGAGAGGGGGACCTCCCAGATCTAGCAATAGTTTCAATCGATGCAGAGAAAGCGTTTGATTCAATTCATCATGACCACCTACTCCTCTCACTTTACAAATTCGGTCTCAGAGGGAATCTACTCAAATTTGTGGAGAACCTATACAAAAAAGCACATACAAGAATAATTGTTAACAATACACTGTCTCAGGAGATACTTTTGGAAAGAGGAACACGGCAGGGCTGCCCCCTCTCCCCTCTTCTCTTCAACATCTCGATTGAACCCTTGGCGATAGCAATAAGAAAACAAATAGAAGGTATCAGGATAGGAAGGAAAGAGCTCAAGATCGCGCTTTACGCGGATGATATCCTGTTATATGTTTCTAATCTACGAAACAATATACCCCTAATTATTTCAATTATAGAACAATTTGGATCCTTTTCAGGATATAGGATCAATGCCTCAAAATCAGAGCTACTATGGATTAGAAAGAACCCTGACTCTTTATCAGATATATCTTTTGAAGTCCCAGAATCCCTTAGATATCTGAGAATAGAGCTCATTGCGGACTCAGATAAATTCTACAATCTTAATGTAGCACCAATATTAAAAGACTTTGGGACTAGTATGAAATTATGGCAAAAGCTCCCACTTTCAATCTCAGGCCGCATTGCTGCGTTTAAAATGATTCTTCTTCCGAAAATGTTATATATCTTACAGAACACTTCAATAATTCTTAAACGAAAGGATACCGGAAAAATTAATAGTATGATAAGAAATTTCATATGGCAGAACAAAAAACCTAGAATTTCACTACTAAAACTTTCATTACCTAAGAAATATGGCGTGCTTGCACTACCAGATATACAATTCTACAATTTGGCTTTTCTTGCTCGAATAGTAGTAGACTGGATACTAAATAAAGATTATGTAACAAATAACGAACTTGAAAAAAACGTAAGTTTTCCCTTCCTTCCTACAGCTTTATTACATTGCAATCCTAAGTCAGTTCCCCAAGAAATTAAGGCCTAGATTTGGAGTTCGGCGGTAAAAGGGCTGTTAACGCTCCGCGGGCTTTTTTCTGGCCGCACCATAAAATTAACTCTGGTATCGAGAGTTCAAACAAATGCTGCGTTAGGCTCCAAAAAAGGAGCGTAGAGAATTTTTACTGCAAATGCAACTCTCGATACCAGAGTTGCTTACGGACGCGGCCGGCCTCAAAAACGTGCTCGTGCACGATTCCCCCATAGGAAACAATGGGGCTGTTTGAGCTGAAAAAAAACCTAACACCTGCAAAAAAGCAGCGTTCAGCTCCTAACGCAGCCCCATTGTTTCCTATGGGGAAACACTTCCTACGTCTGCACCTAACACTCTAACATGTACCCCGAGTCTAAACACCCCTAACCTTACACTTATTAACCCCTAATCTGCCGCCCCCGCTATCGCTGACCCCTGCATATTTTTTTAAACCCCTAATCTGCCGCTCCGTAAACCGCCGCCACCTACGTTATCCCTATGTACCCCTAATCTGCTACCCCTAACACCGCCGACCCCTATATTATATTTATTAACCCCTAACCTGCCCCCCACAACGTCGCCGACACCTGCCTACACTTATTAACCCCTAATCTGCCGAGCGGACCTGAGCGCTACTATAATAAAGTTATTAACCCCTAATCCGCCTCACTAACCCTATCATAAATAGTATTAACCCCTAATCTGCCCTCCCTAACATCGCCGACACCTAACTTCAATTATTAACCCCTAATCTTCCGATCGGAGCTCACCGCTATTCTAATAAATGGATTAACCCCTAAAGCTAAGTCTAACCCTAACACTAACACCCCCCTAAGTTAAATATAATATTTATCTAACGAAATAAATTAACTCTTATTAAATAAATTATTCCTATTTAAAGCTAAATACTTACCTGTAAAATAAACCCTAATATAGCTACAATATAAATTATAATTATATTATAGCTATTTTAGGATTAATATTTATTTTACAGGCAACTTTGTAATTATTTTAACCAGGTACAATAGCTATTAAATAGTTAAGAACTATTTAATAGTTACCTAGTTAAAATAATAACAAATTTACCTGTAAAATAAATCCTAACCTAAGTTATAATTAAACCTAACACTACCCTATCAATAAAATAATTAAATAAACTACCTACAATTACCTACAATTAACCTAACACTACACTATCAATAAATTAATTAAACACAATTCCTACAAATAAATACAATTAAATAAACTAACTAAAGTACAAAAAATAAAAAAGAACTAAGTTACAGAAAATAAAAAAATATTTACAAACATAAGAAAAATATTACAACAATTTTAAACTAATTACACCTACTCTAAGCCCCCTAATAAAATAACAAAGCCCCCCAAAATAAAAAATTCCCTACCCTATTCTAAATTAAAAAAGTTACAGCCAATCGGAATTAAGGTAGGAATTTTCTGATTGGCTGATCGGAACAGCCAATAGAATGCGAGCTCAATCTGATTGGCTGATTGGATCAGCCAATCGGATTGAACTTGATTCTGATTGGCTGATTCCATCAGCCAATCAGAAAATTCCTACCTTAATTCCGATTGGCTGATAGAATCCTATCAGCCAATCGGAATTCGAGGGACGCCATCTTGGATGACGTCCCTTAAAGGAACAGTCATTCGTCGTTCAGTCGTCGGTCCGGATGGATGTTCCGCGCTGGATGTCTTCAGGATCCTGCCGCTTCGCTCCGGATGGAAGAAGATCGAAGATGCCGCTTGGAGAAGATGTTTGCCGGTCCGGATGTCCTCTTCTTGCCGGATAGGAGGAAGACTTTGGAGCCTCTTCTGGACCGGATTATGGATCGCCAACCCCCGCTTGGGTTGGATGAAGATGTTGGAGCCAGGACGGATCGGTGAACCTGGTATGGTGAAGACAAGGTAGGAAGATCTTCAGGGGCTTAGTGTTAGGTTTCTTTAAGGGGGTTTGGGTTAGATTAGGGGTATATTTTTTTATTTTCTGTAACTTAGTTCTTTTTTATTTTTTGTACTTTAGCTAGTTTATTTAATTGTATTTATTTGTAGGAATTGTGTTTAATTAATTTATTGATAGTGTAGTGTTAGGTTAATTGTAGGTAATTGTAGGTAGTTTATTTAATTATTTTATTGATAGGGTAGTGTTAGGTTTAATTATAACTTAGGTTAGGATTTATTTTACAGGTAAATTTGTTATTATTTTCTTAACTATTTAATAGCTATTGTACCTGGTTAAAATAATTACAAAGTTGCCTGTAAAATAAATATTAATCCTAAAATAGCTATAATATAATTATAATTTATATTGTAGCTATATTAGGGTTTATTTTACAGGTAAGTATTTAGCTTTAAATAGGAATAATTTATTTAATAAGAGTTAATTTATTTCGTTAGATGTAAATTATATTTAACTTAGGGGGGTGTTAGTGTTAGGGTTAGACTTAGCTTTAGGGGTTAATCCATTTATTAGAATAGCGGTGAGGTCCGCTCGGCAGATTAGGGGTTAATAATTGAAGGTAGCTGTCGGCGATGTTAGGGAGGGCAGATTAGGGGTTAATACTATTTATGATAGGGTTAGTGATGCGGATTAGGGGTTAATAACTTTATTATAGTAGGGCTCAGGTCCGCTCGGCAGATTAGGGGTTAATAAGTGTAGGCAGGTGTCGGCGACGTTGAGGGGGACAGATTAGGGGTTAATAAATATAATATAGGGGTCGGCGGTGTTAGGGGTAGCAGATTAGGGGTACATAGGGATAACGTAGGTGGCGGCGCTTTGCGGTTTGGAAGATTAGGGGTTAATTATTTTAAGTAGCTGGCGGCGACGTTGTGGGGGGCAGGTTAGGGGTTAATAAATGTAATACAGGGGTCGGCGGGGTTAGGGGCAGCAGATTAGGGGTACATAAGTATAACGTAGGTGGCGGTCGGCAGATTAGGGGTTAAAAATTTTAATCGAGTGGCGGCGATGTGGGGGGAGCTCGGTTTAGGGGTACATAGGTAGTTTATGGGTGTTAGTGTACTTTAGGGTACAGTAGTTAAGAGCTTTATGAACCGGCGTTAGCCAGAAAGCTCTTAACTCCTGCTATTTTCAGGCGGCTGGAATCTTGTCGTTAGAGCTCTAACGCTCACTTCAGAAACGACTCTAAATACCAGCGTTAGAAAGATCCCATTGAAAAGATAGGCTACGCAAATGGCGTAGGGGGATCTGCGGTATGGAAAAGTCGCGGCTGAAAAGTGAGCGTTAGACCCTTTAATCACTGACTCCAAATACCAGCGGGCGGCCAAAACCAGCGTTAGGAGCCTCTAATGCTGGTTTTCACGGCTACCGCCGAACTCCAAATCTAGGCCTAAGAGACTTAAAACATTAATGTGCCCTCTTCAGGCATGGTGGAAGATCTGTAAGATATTATCTATTGAATGTAATGTCTCTAATTATATGCCAATCAGAGGAAATTTTAAATTTCAGGCGGGAGTGCAATCAGCACTCTTTCAGAAATGGCACATTCTAGGCCTAAATGACATATATCAGATGATAGATTGGAACACACATTGTATTAAAACATTTGAGAGCTTAAGAGAAGAATTTCATCTTTGTAACAAAGAATTCTTTGCATACCTGCAAATAAGACACTTTGTTACCAAGATGGTAAACGAATATGGCTGGAACTGGTCCTTGGGGAAACTGGAAAAATGGCTTGTATTAGCAAGAAATGGATTTATGTCAATCTCGCCATGTTATCAAATCTTGGTTACCAACAATGGGGAGGAGAATGTAGAAAATCTAGTATCTACATGGAATTTAATTATACCTCATGACTCTATAAACGTAAACAAAATATATGTTTCGATTTCAAAAGTATCTCAAGTCACTCTCTCTGCCACATGGAGAGAATCCCACATTAAATTATTGTATAGGACTTATTATACCCCGAAGAAAGGGCTTAGATTTGGAAATATTAATTTCTGCAAATGTCCAAAATGTTCATTTCCCGCAGCAGATCTTATTCATATGATATGGGACTGTCCTAAGATTAAAAATTTCTGGCTTAAGATAGAATATTGGATCAAGCATGTGTTAAAAATCTTTCCTATGAGATTGGACGAAGTTTGTATTATTTTCTTATGGGAAGCAACAAAAGATTTACATAGGCACAATAAAATAGTTAATATAATCATCTTAGCTGCAAGATATTTAATTTTTAAAAAATGGAAAGAAACTACAAGCCCCAGTATAAACGAGCTCAAAAACTGTTTAAAAAAACAATGCATGTTAGAACAGAAGGATACTAGTATGGAAGAAGAAAAGGATATTGTAGGGTTTTTTAAAAAGTGGTCAATATTTATTAAAATATTACCCTCAAATGAGATAGATCATATGATATACCCATTCAGGAACTCAGAGTTAGTGCTGCTGGGATTGTGGTAATCTATCCCAGCTTGATGGAGAGGGAGGGAAGAGAGAAGAGAGATATTTTTCCTTCCCCCCCCCCTATTTTTTTTTTTTTTTTTAATTTTACTTATTTTTTTTTTTTTTTCTGGGATGGGGAGAGGGGGAAAATATGAATGTATTGTGTTTTTTCTTTTTTTTTGTTTGTTTTTTTGGTTATAGAGGGGACTCAACATAAAAAAGATAAATAGAGAATATGACATATTGGCAAATGGTATAAATGTATGAAATGTATGAGATTATTTTATTTTCCGGTTGTCTTTTTTTTTGTTTGTTTTTTTTCTTTGCTTACAATACTATTGAGGGCAAACGGATTCAAAATTAATTAATTTTAGTGTTAAGGACATGAAATACATGACATTACTTTGTTGTTTCTTTGTTGTTCATGTTTTCTTTATATATGCTCTTACTGTTGAATGAAAATGGAATTAAAATAAAAGTGTATAAAAAAAAAAAAAAAAAAAAAAAAAAAAAAAAAAAAAAAAAAACAATAAAATCAGGAACCATAAGGTAGGGCATAAAGTAACCCTCCTTATTTAAATGTGATGCGTTTCTCAGCACCAGCGCTGTTTCATCAGGCACATAAAACATATTGTTTTTTGGAATGTTGTATCTATTTATACAGTAGTTTATTACACTTATAGGGGGGTATTGCTGTTCGTGTTATATATATATATATTTTAAAACTTCTGTACCCCCCATGGTCCTTATTCTATATCCATATTATGTATGTTTATATGGGAATACCATTCTGAATTATTCTTAGTACACCTGTTCTATTATCCTCTTAGAGATACCCGTGTTTGTTTAACCCATCAAACATGTTTGAGATGTTCTTCTTTATTTTTTGAGTAAATAAGGATATCATTGAGATATATAACAACACATCCATCCATCATTGATGAAGAATTGAAAAGTCACTGGGGCATTACATAGCCCAAAGGGCATCACGTTGTACTCAAACAAACCATAACGAGTCCTAAAAGCAGTCTTCCATTCATCGCCTTTCCTTATTTCTTATTAAATTGTAAGCTCCTTTTAAGTCTAGCTTGGTAAATATAGTAACGTGCATGAGATGTTCCAAAAGCTCAGGAATTAGGGGTAGAGGGTAACGATTCTTCACTGTTATCGAATTCAGCCCCCTATAGTCAATAATAGGTCGAAGTGATGCATCCTAGCTTTTTACGAAAAAGATGCCTGCGGCAGCAGGGAATAAAAGAGAACGGATGAAGACTTTCCTCAGATTATAATCCAGATATTCTTGAAGGTGTTGTAATTCAGACTGTGATAAGGGGTATATTTGGCCGAAAGGGATTTTTGCACCCGGTATAATGTCTATGGGACAGTCTTATGGACGATGTGGGGGAAGTGTCTCAGCTTCCTTTAGGTTAAATACCACAGAGAAATCTGCATATTCAGATGGAATAGGTGTGGAAAGATGATTAATAGAGATATGAGTATGACAAGTTGAGAGACAGTAAGGGGACTGGAATTATATGTTATTCAGTTTCCAATAAATATGAGGGTTATGTTTCTGTAGCCATGAGTGACCTAGTATTATTGGGTGAATAGAGGAGTGGATGATGTCAAATGATAAGTATTCTGTTTGTCTAGAGGCTGTGGTAACTAATATTGGTACTGTGAGTGGTGAGTGATAGGTCCCTTTAAGAAACTGGAGCCATCAATAACTCTTCACATGGACAGGAGTATGTTTCAACACACAAGGAATTTTATTTAACTTTACTAAATTGGAATCAATGAATCCATATGCTCCTGAATCTATCATTGCTTCTGCTTGGATGACTTGACGAGCAATGTGAGGTAACTTTGAATGTGTTAGAATGTAGAATCATAGTAGTCTTACCCTTCTTTTGACGTAAACGACTTGGACATAATGAGACTATATGTTCCTATTTCCATAGGTGTAATTTGCTGTGAATTTTTCTTGGTTGAATAAACAGGGTATCCTTTTGTGAGGAGATGAGGATAGGACTTCTCAGATTTCCTCTCCCTGTATCTGCGATACAAAGTGATGCAAGTTTTAATGAGGAAGTCAAGTGTTTCATGCATCTCCATGTGGGCCAACTCATCTTTAAGATGTTCCGATAATCCTAATCGGAATTGGTTGCGTAGACTCAGTTGATTCCACTCAGAATCCGTGGACCACATTAGGAAGTCAGCTATCTACTCCTCAATCAGCCTTTTTCCTTGCTTAAGGGCATGCAGTGTGTTCTCCGCAGTTAACTGTTGGAGTCATCATATAATGTAGCCATAGCAAGGTAAAAATCATCTAACAAATTTAAAATGTGGTCATTCTTTTAAAAAAAACGATTGGCCCAAGCTGTAGGCTCCCCCTTCAGGTAGGAGATGACGGTGCAAACCTTGATCCTATCTGTACAATAAGTCCTGGGCTTTAACGCCCTTTAATGTTCTGCTCCACTGTTTGGTAGAGCACATTTTAAGTCACGCTACCTCATTGAAAAATGTGTTAAACTTAACTCAACCTGATTAAGGCACTTCTACCACTTGGTTTAGGTATGCTATGCACAACAAATCTACTAGATGTCACTGTGGTTTTGAATAGTATGGGTTTTTAGATAGTCTCCTAAAAGAAAGTTAGCAACAATAAAATCACTTCAGACACAACCTCTCAGTTTTGTGGAATTTTCAAAGGTAAGCATATTTTTTTGACGTATACTTGTTTCACAGGTGTTACTTAACAGAATAATGTAACTTGATCTAACAAAAAAAGTCTAACTAGGGTTGTTTAATTTTAGAAAAACATGCTCTACCAAATGGTTTGTTTGTCATTTTATGGTAAAGGTAGTGAAGCTAAGATAATGTATTACAAATTGACTGTTTGTTACGAAATTAAAAACTTCTGATCATTCATTGTTGTTAACATGATACATTTAATGTTATTCCTTTATATACATGCTGAAATAATTTCAGAAATATGATTTTCTTATGTTTAAATACATGCTCGAGCAAATGGTTCATTTGTCATTTATTGATAAAGGTAGTGATGCAAAGATAACAAATGTAAGATTTTTATGAAATAAAATAACTTAAAAACATTGAATGTTGTTAATATATATTTCATGTTATTCCATTAAATAGTTGATGAAGAATTAATATTGTATTATTTTTCACCATTTATGAGACTTTTTCAAAGTACTGTAAATATGGTAAATATTTACACTAAATATCTAGCTCTAGGGGCCAAACTGGTGACAACGTTATGCAAAACTATATCACTGCCATGGCTTTCAGTCGTCTTCTGTAACAACTACTTCACCAGTTTCAGCTTGGTCCAGAGCCTGCAGGCAAACAAGTGCATTGGCACTGTCCAATCTAACCGCATTAGTGGAGCTCAATGATGACAGACAAAGAGTTGATGAAGAAAGGATGGGAAGCTTTTGATTACAGGTCTGCTGAAGGGGTGATCATAGTGAAATAGTTTGACAAGTGTGTCAACTTTCTGAGCAATGCCTGTGGTATCCCTCACCTTTCAACTGTCAAATGGTGGAGCAAAGAGCCCCACACAAAAATTGACATCCCATACCCATCACTCATTCCTGCCTACAATCAGCATATGGGAGGCATTGATCTTTCTGACATGCTGGTACACATGTACAAGACCCCAGCTAAGTCAAGGCGATGGTACTTTCCCCTGTTTGGATACTTCCTTGACCTATGCATCTCAAATTCCTGGCTGGTCTACAAGAAGGACTGTGGCCTACTGAACGAGAAACCAATGCCTCTCAAAATGTTCCACCTGGCAGTTGCCCACAGTTTGGAGCAAGTCAACAAGCCAGCATCCAAAGTTAACTGACCATCATCCTTCTCTCCACCACTGATGTCATCTTAGAAGAAACGCTACACTCCAAGACCCTCACAACCAGATGTGCAGTACGATAACTGTGAACATTTTCCACTTGACTGTGACAAGCGGGGGTGGTGAAACCTCTGTCCAAAGGGTGTTTTGAGGTGGAAGTGACAGAAATGCAATTTTCCTATGTTTGAATGCAAACCAGCAATGCTTCGTAGCATACCACCAGTATTAAAGTGGATACAATGCCCAAAAAACATTTGTGCTGTTGCACCACCACACAAAAGAGCAAATCTTATTCATTGCTTAAAAAACTTAGGCCTAGATTTAGAGTTGGGCGGTAGCCGTCAAAACCAGCGTTAGAGGCTCCTAACGCTGGTTTTTACCGCCCGCTGGTATTTGGAGTCAGTCAGGAAAGGGTCTAACGCTCACTTTGCAGCCGCGACTTTTCCATACGCCGGTATTTAGAGTCGTGGCTGAAGTGAGCGTTAGAAATCAAAACTCCAGCCGATCAGCCAATCGGATTGAACTTGATTCTGAGTGGCTGATTCCATCAGCCAATCAGAATTTTCCTACCTTAATTCCGATTCCTATCAGCCAATCGGAATTCGAGGGACGCCATCTTGGATGACGTCCCTTAAAGGAACCGTCATTCGTCGGGAAGTCGTCGGTGAAGATGGATGGATCCGCGCTGGAGGTCTTGAAGATCAGCCGGTCGTCATCGGATTGAAGATCATAGAAGATGCGGCTTGGATGAAGATGTTTGGCGGTCCGGATGTCCTCTTCTGTCCGCTTGGATCAAGACTTCAGCCGGAGGATGGACGTCACTCTTCAGCCCCCGCTTGGGCTTGGATCAAGATTTCGGAGGCTTGGATCAAGACTTCGGTGGACGGATCGGTGAACCTGGCATGGTGAAGATAAGCAGGGCCGCCACTAGAAATTTTGGGGCCCCTGACTCAACCATTGATCAGGCCCCCCCCTCCTTTGACATGTGCAATTTTTGACCAAGTGACTAAAACGTATATGCACTTTATTCTTAATTGTCTATTTAAACTTGGAAATGTTGTAAAGGTAGTAACATACACACACACAGACACACTCATACACTAAAACACACAAACACACTCACACATAAGGATTCACATATAGACACTCTAGCAGACACGCAAAGAAACACACTCAGACACAGAAACCCAAACAGACACTTAGCACCTGTTTACATTGACCTGACAAGTAATGAGGTAAACTACAGTTTTGTAAAAAAAAGGAGATTTAGATAACAAAATATGGAGTTCGGATTATCTTTTTGTAAAGGAAGATGACAACTAAATTATGACAACAGCATGCAGTGGCTGAAAGGAAGGGCCCTGAACTGCCTAAACAATAATTTAAAGGTTAAATGGTGGAGTGGTTACTTCCGGAAAGGTCTTGTTAGTCTCAAAGTCTGTAGAAAGATGTGAATAATTAGTAGTAAGGTCAAAATGTCCTAAAAAGGAACAGACAATGGGCACACACACACAAACTCAAACTTGCACATACACCCAAGGAAACACCGACAGAGACAGCCTCAGAAAACACACAAAGACATATACACACAGAGACACCCACAGAAAACACACAAAGACATACACACACACACAGAGAGACAACCACATGAAAAACACAGAAAGACATACATACACACACCCTCACTGAGACATCCACAGAAAACACAGACATACATACATACATACAAACACCCTCACAGAAACACCCATAGAAAAAGCTCAAAGACATATGCACACACCCTCACAGACATCCACAGAAAATGCACAAAGACATACACACCCACCCTCACAGAGAGACCCACAGATAAAAAATCTAATAAAAGCTAATAAATTAATATATACTAACATTAATGAGGGTATTAATCTGGGGGGTTTACAATTGATGACCCTATAAGGGGAAACTGAGAGCCAATCTCCTCAATACACAATAGGAACTATTTTATTTACCACTAAAGCTAACTCTATGTATAATAGGTTAGGACCAACCGTATTATTAAAACCAAGACATAAACCAGGATATATGTCTACCTAAGTCAACCTAAAATAGTCTAGAAGGAAGGAACCTAGAGCTCTAGGTTATTATTATGTAGCTATTTTCATGGTCACTTCCTTTTTTAAAATAAGCGACACGCTCCATGATTTAACTTAATATATATTTTTTGCACTCCCCATTTTTCACTGTTTTTATTTTGTTGACACGGTTTTTTCCCCTTTCCTCCCCCTCACCCCCCATTTGCCTTCTCACGCTTCACCTCCCTAGCTCACATACCCTGTTTTATCAGGTTCACCCACACTGGCATAATAACATTTACAGACAGGACACTGACTCTGTCACCCACATTAACTTGACACCACATTCATTCATAATATAATTTACATCACTTTTATTCCCTTAGAAGCTCAGTTGAGCTTCTAATTTAGGATCCTATGTAAATTCACTGTCTAGGCACAGTAAAGTTTAAAGTAACAAGAATAAAAATGAACACATTTGTCACTCAGTGCGGTTTACAGTATTGTAGATTACCTTACTATAGCAGGACCATATAATCGAGGAAGTGAACAGCCAAACCCTTCTAGTGATAACATCCAAAACGCCCAATCAGAGTTCTAAGAATATTGAGCCCGGAACCGATTGGTATCTTTTAACCTTATGTATGTTACAACGACTATATTTACAACTATGTTTACTTGTAGACCATGTCTTGCTAACTAACCCTGGATATTAACTCTCTCCCTTCTGGCAGTTTCATTGTTAATTTAAAATCACACATTTACGTAAATATACAAGAAGGCCATTTGACTATGTTATAACTTGAAATGAATGATTTGAAACCCCCTCGTAAACAAAAATGGATTAGTATATTAGAGTTTTATTTACTAAGATATAGAGATGCTAAAAATATATTCATCCTGCCCTGAAAATAGTATCACGATAACGCTATGTGGGTACGAAGGTTGAAACCGGTACGTGACACTAGTACACACCTCCATAGCAACCTATCGAGCGCAAGCAGGGAGGAACCAATCAGATCAGCCGATAAGGGACAAGCCCCTCAGAGATCGGCCAAAAAAAAGCCCCATGAATGGCGGGCGCCCCACCTTTGACAAAGCCGTTTAGGCAAAACATGTCAGGGCCGCAGGAGACTTTTTCTCCATTTTAAAACTTTACAGCAGTGTGACTTGGTGACTGAATGGTTTATTAGAAATTAATTTAAACCTGTATGTGTGTGAGAGTACTTGATCTACAAATATCGTTACGCTAGAACCAATACCTTGCAGTTTACCTTACCCTACTAACCCACAACCTCCTATTGTTAAACGGCAATAATAACCAGTGTGTAGCCGGAGATGAAACTTATTTTTAATTTCTAACTCGCAGCTTAGACTTGTAAGCGTTACCTGTATACCAACAGGAACCGGGTTGCATTTGCCCACATATGGACACTGCCTCACAGTAAACTGTATCTGGGATAAGGGGCGAATATCTCCCTCTTAGACATATTAGATATCTGCACAAGTATTCACAAATAGTGCATAACCGATAACAGCAGTAACTTGGGGAGTGAGCTAGAAATATCAAATGTTAAAGATTTAAAATTAATCCTCTCCCTGGCTATGTTACGGTATGAATCACAATACTGACAAGATAGTCACTTCAACTGTAGGTGATGATCTAAATCTCGGCACGATCTTAGAGTGCAAGATATCTGTCTAAAATATATATAACTGTGAAAACAGATACTAATAGCAATCCGGGTCACGCTTTTATTTATTTTTACCAAGCTATATAATTTACCAAACCCTAACTAAGGCAATACTGGTTGCGTTACAATAGCGGTTTTCAATAATAATTTGTTCTTCTGACAACAACACCGCTACCTGAGAACAATAAACCAACCTAGGTTGGTACATGGTCCAAGTGACTGGGTCCCACCCAGTTCCATTATACCTAGTATGTTACACCAAGCACTCCTCTACACTATTATAAGAATAAAGGCAACATTAAAATAATAGAATTGTGGGGTCACAGCCAGTATAACCCTGCGGGGATTAACGTTTATACTAACTGGAACACTTATAGAGGAGACCATTTGGACTATTTCCCATATGCCAGGGAAACTTTGTCCTGCTCAAATTTCATACTGTCTCTCGGACCTAACCACTTCAATCATATTCACCTCCTAGTGACAAACAGCTACACAGGTGTCACGCCAATTGTACTAACGAAGACAAATAGTTAGTCAAGATATAGGTATTCTGAGTACCACCACCAATAGAGTATACTAGTTTAAAATAGATGACATGAGAGGCTGAACTCTATCAGCAATCCCAGATTAACCAATAATAGGAGTACTCTACCTACCAGGGTATCTACTAGCCAATCCTATAGTATCATACTTGTGTATAGCTCACATCTCCTTGAGACTACTGTGCCTCTTAATATAATTTAGAAGGTGTTATTGTAAAGTAGAGATCCCTAGACTCAGATAGAGAGTGACAGTGGGGGCATTCTTATAATACAATTGACTTTCACCTTCATCTACTTTATCTTGAGGCACAGGGTAGTACTTCAGGAGACCACATAAGGGTTCTATATTTAACACTTCGGGATTAGGGTGGTCCACGTTTCCACTCCCTAGCAATCCCATTCGTCCCGGGTCACATCTGCTGATAATTTTAACCTAGTTTTGAATTTTATCTGAAGTCAATAAAAGTTAAGTTTTAAACCAGCCTTCCAAGGGCTCTTTTCACCTACGGTACTTAGCCCCAAATATGCTGTTGAGTGCTATGTAAGTACATTCTTTTCAATTGCTTTCTGCAATTGTGCTTTTCCAGTTGTTGTCTCTTAATGTACAGCACCTTAGTCCCTTAAAATTATATATCTATTGTCTCTATGTTTGTAATTAATACACATGAGACACCAAGAATATCAGGAAAACAGCATTGGTAGTGCCGTCGTCCTCTCTTTTTGCAGTCAATATTGTTCCAGATACTGTGGTTTCACAGTTTTCCTGACGACAGAGCACACTTTAACACTAAATAAACAAATAGACCTAGTAACATTTTAAACTAGTGTCTACTTAATTATTTGTAATCTAAGCAAAATATACCGTAGGTGTGTTTGGCCGCATTATGGCTGATCTCTTTGTCAAAGATAGATCTGAAAGACACTCCAGAAGAGCGACAGATTTGGACAATATGTTCAAAACTAATGCAAATGATGAATACACTCCCTCAGTTTCACTGGATAATTTACTTAAAGAAGTACACAAAAATATGTACAAACAAGAAAAAGTATGGTGGGATCAACAGTTTTTCGATAAATACATCCAACAAAAATTAATCCCTAGAGGATTAAGGATACAACTGTTCCCGGCCTTTGAGTTTGAAAATCCTATATTGACAGACGAGTGGGAAATAGCTCTATCTGAGTGTTCGGTTAAACTCATGAACATACTTATCCGACATGATAAAGAAAAATATGACAAACTTGAAGTGTCAATTCAGGAACAATACGCACAGCTCAAAAAATATGAATCACAATCAGACTTTGAAAAAATGTATAAAAGCTATCAGAAAGAATTAGATCAGTACATTAAAGAATTAAGGGACATGAAGCAGGGAAAACTATACAGAGACATCAATGATTATAAAGAGAAGAAGATCTATAAATGGAGAAGGAGGAACTTCTATAAAAACAATTCCAGAAGTAATCATCAAAGCATAATCCAGAGTGATGTCTCAGACACGGACGGTGAGGATAACATGAATAATGATTCTGCTGGCAGTACCCCAAGTACATCCACCTCTGTCTTCTCGTTACCAACCAGAAATAAGAGGAAGAATTTTTTAGACCAAGGCACATCAGAAGAGGCAGAACCTCCAGAAGAGGTCAAAAGTACAAACAAAAAACCCACCAGATCCAGAGGCCAGTACAGAGCTCCGCAACGGGGGGGGGGCAGGCAACATCAGAGAGCGCCGAGCCCCTTCTCCCAGATGAGACTAAATCATTAAAGGTCATCAACTTATCAGAACATAAGTTATCCCCGGAGCATGTCTCAGTATTATCAAAAGGTCTATCTTTCTGTCCCACGGGACAACTTAACAAATTCGAAGTGATTAAAGATATTCAGCTGTACGTACGAAAATTAAATTTAAAGAAAAATTTTTTTGCTCAAAAATCTGATCCCACCCTATCAGAAGATGAGAGGAGGAGCTTACAGGACTTAGAAAGTCTACTACAAGACAGTGAACCACAGTCTAAATCTTGGAGAAGCCAATTGAAAACTAGGTCGACATTTGTACCTAAATATAATTTATCCACACAATTGGAAACATTCAATCAAGTGGTCTGTGAGGAAATCTCACAATTAAAAACTCAATACTCACAACAGAATCTCACAACAACTGAAAAACAGGCTTTAAAAGAGATCAAGTCCTGGGAGGACATAATAATAAGGGAGGCGGATAAAGGTGGAAACATCGTCCTATGGCCATTATCAATGTACCTTAAACAAGTGGAAAAACAATTGAAAAATCGACAGTGTTACCAAAAACTGTTCAACAACCCCAGTGAGACATACAGTAAACTCTACAATAACATCATTAAAGATGGTAACAGCAAGGGAATTATAATGGCGGACGAGTTTAAGTTTCTTACAGTCAAGTATCCTAAAGTGGCCACGTTTTACCTCATCCCCAAAGTCCACAAAAATATAACAAACCCTCCAGGAAGACCCATCGTGTCTGGTAATGAATGCTTATCAGAAAAAGCCAGCCAGTATGTTGACCACAGACTGAGGGAATTTGTGGAGACACTGCCCTCTTATGTCAAAGATACTATGGAGGTATTACAAAGGCTTGAAAATATCAATACCAGAAAAGAAACTTGGCTTGTAACAGCGGACGTAGAGTCCTTATATACCTCCATAGAACATGACAAAGGACTAAGGGCAGTACAATATTTTCTCATTCAAGGCTCCGCGGAAGAAGATCATGACATGTTCATCCTCAAACTATTGGAATTTGTCCTGAGATACAATTTTTTCACTTTTGCCAATCAGTTTTACCTCCAAGTTCAAGGCACGGCGATGGGCACAGCGTGTGCCCCTACCTACGCCAACCTGTTCTTAGGATTCTGGGAAAAACATGTGGTATTCAATGATATCAATTCAGCAGCGACAGACAAAATACCCTTCTGGATTCGTTACATAGACGACATTCTGTTTATGTGGGAGGGGAGCAGAGAGGAACTAGATATTTTCCTTCAGAATCTTAACCAGAATGACTTAAACATAAAATTAACGTATACAATGAGTCAATCTGAGATAAATTTCTTAGATCTTAACATATTCAAAGATCAAGAAGGACGAATTCAAACTAATCTTTACAGAAAAGAAACAGCAACTAATAGCATTCTACACAGCAACAGCTCCCATGCCCCCGGAACAACTAAATCATTGCCTGTCGGTGAATTCTTAAGAATAAGGCGAAACTGTAGTAACCGACAACTATTTAATGAACAGGCAAAATTACTTGAAAAAAGATTACAGGACAGAGGGTACAGCAAAAGGAACATCAAAAAAGCCAAAAACAGGGCAATCCAAACTGAGCGCTCGGACTTACTGCGCAAAAAAAACAAAAAACAGGATGAACAAGTCAGATTGATCCTTACATACAACCCTCAGATCCATACAGTTAATCACATACTAAATAAACACTGGCATTTACTAACCCTAGACCAAGATCTTAAGCCTATTGTGGGAGACAGAATCCAGATAGGATACAGAAGGACTCAGAACATTAAAAACATGGTATCCCACAGCCACTACCAATTGGCTAAAACCAGAACTGCCGTTCGGGCAGGGTCTTTTCTGTGCAGTACTTGCTCTATATGTGAGCACGTACGCAAGACGAATTTGATACAGGATCGGTTTGGTCGTACTCACAAAATGAAAAATTATATCAGCTGCACCACAGAAAGCATAATATACGCTTTATTCTGCAGCTGTTACAAAATCTATGTTGGGATGACCAGCCGACAACTGAGGGTCCGAGTTCAGGAGCATATAAGAAATATTAAGAATGCTGCCAAAGACCAGGAGGATGGCAAAACAATATCCTCAGTTGCATCTCATTTCTTAAAACGACATCACTCCAATCCAAGAGGACTCAAATGCCAAGGAATAGAAAAGATATCCTTGGGCATTAGAGGGGGTAATCTGGAACAGGCCCTACTCAGAGCCGAATGCAGATGGATATATCTACTTGACAGTGTACACCCCAAAGGGTTAAATGAACAGAATAACTATTTCTGTTTTCTATAAAAATCGAATATCTTTGAGTTTCAATTGAGACAATAGATAAGACAACTAATAAATTAATATATACTAACATTAATGAGGGTATAAATCTGGGGGGTTTACAATTGATGACCCTATAAGGGGAAACTGAGAGCCAATCTCCTCAATACACAATAGGAACTATTTTATTTACCACTAAAGCTAACTCTATGTATAATAGGTTAGGACCAACCGTATTATTAAAACCAAGACATAAACCAGGATATATGTCTACCTAAGTCAACCTAAAATAGTCTAGAAGGAAGGAACCTAGAGCTCTAGGTTATTATTATGTAGCTATTTTCATGGTCACTTCCTTTTTTAAAATAAGCGACACGCTCCATGATTTAACTTAATATATATTTTTTGCACTCCCCATTTTTCACTGTTTTTATTTTGTTGACACGGTTTTTTCCCCTTTCCTCCCCCTCACCCCCCATTTGCCTTCTCACGCTTCACCTCCCTAGCTCACATACCCTGTTTTATCAGGTTCACCCACACTGGCATAATAACATTTACAGACAGGACACTGACTCTGTCACCCACATTAACTTGACACCACATTCATTCATAATATAATTTACATCACTTTTATTCCCTTAGAAGCTCAGTTGAGCTTCTAATTTAGGATCCTATGTAAATTCACTGTCTAGGCACAGTAAAGTTTAAAGTAACAAGAATAAAAATGAACACATTTGTCACTCAGTGCGGTTTACAGTATTGTAGATTACCTTACTATAGCAGGACCATATAATCGAGGAAGTGAACAGCCAAACCCTTCTAGTGATAACATCTAAAACGCCCAATCAGAGTTCTAAGAATATTGAGCCCGGAACCGATTGGTATCTTTTAACCTTATGTATGTTACAACGACTATATTTACAACTATGTTTACTTGTAGACCATGTCTTGCTAACTAACCCTGGATATTAACTCTCTCCCTTCTGGCAGTTTCATTGTTAATTTAAAATCACACATTTACGTAAATATACAAGAAGGCCATTTGACTATGTTATAACTTGAAATGAATGATTTGAAACCCCCTCGTAAACAAAAATGGATTAGTATATTAGAGTTTTATTTACTAAGATATAGAGATGCTAAAAATATATTCATCCTGCCCTGAAAATAGTATCACGATAACGCTATGTGGGTACGAAGGTTGAAACCGGTACGTGACACTAGTACACACCTCCATAGCAACCTATCGAGCGCAAGCAGGGAGGAACCAATCAGATCAGCCGATAAGGGACAAGCCCCTCAGAGATCGGCCAATAAAAAGCCCCATGAATGGCGGGCGCCCCACCTTTGACAAAGCCGTTTAGGCGAAACATGTCAGGGCCGCAGGAGACTTTTTCTCCATTTTAAAACTTTACAGCAGTGTGACTTGGTGACTGAATGGTTTATTAGAAATTAATTTAAACCTGTATGTGTGTGAGAGTACTTGATCTACAAATATCGTTACGCTAGAACCAATACCTTGCAGTTTACCTTACCCTACTAACCCACAACCTCCTATTGTTAAACGGCAATAATAACCAGTGTGTAGCCGGAGATGAAACTTATTTTTAATTTCTAACTCGCAGCTTAGACTTGTAAGCGTTACCTGTATACCAACAGGAACCGGGTTGCATTTGCCCACATATGGACACTGCCTCACAGTAAACTGTATCTGGGATAAGGGGCGAATATCTCCCTCTTAGACATATTAGATATCTGCACAAGTATTCACAAATAGTGCATAACCGATAACAGCAGTAACTTGGGGAGTGAGCTAGAAATATCAAATGTTAAAGATTTAAAATTAATCCTCTCCCTGGCTATGTTACGGTATGAATCACAATACTGACAAGATAGTCACTTCAACTGTAGGTGATGATCTAAATCTCGGCACGATCTTAGAGTGCAAGATATCTGTCTAAAATATATATAACTGTGAAAACAGATACTAATAGCAATCCGGGTCACGCTTTTATTTATTTTTACCAAGCTATATAATTTACCAAACCCTAACTAAGGCAATACTGGTTGCGTTACAATAGCGGTTTTCAATAATAATTTGTTCTTCTGACAACAACACCGCTACCTGAGAACAATAAACCAACCTAGGTTGGTACATGGTCCAAGTGACTGGGTCCCACCCAGTTCCATTATACCTAGTATGTTACACCAATCACTCCTCTACACTATTATAAGAATAAAGGCAACATTAAAATAATAGAATTGTGGGGTCACAGCCAGTATAACCCTGCGGGGATTAACGTTTATACTAACTGGAACACTTATAGAGGAGACCATTTGGACTATTTCCCATATGCCAGGGAAACTTTGTCCTGCTCAAATTTCATACTGTCTCTCGGACCTAACCACTTCAATCATATTCACCTCCTAGTGACAAACAGCTACACAGGTGTCACGCCAATTGTACTAACAAAGACAAATAGTTAGTCAAGATATAGGTATTCTGAGTACCACCACCAATAGAGTATACTAGTTTAAAATAGATGACATGAGAGGCTGAACTCTATCAGCAATCCCAGATTAACCAATACTAGGAGTACTCTACCTACCAGGGTATCTACTAGCCAATCCTATAGTATCATACTTGTGTATAGCTCACATCTCCTTGAGACTACTGTGCCTCTTAATATAATTTAGAAGGTGTTATTGTAAAGTAGAGATCCCTAGACTCAGATAGAGAGTGACAGTGGGGGCATTCTTATAATACAATTGACTTTCACCTTCATCTACTTTATCTTGAGGCACAGGGTAGTACTTCAGGAGACCACATAAGGGTTCTATATTTAACACTTCGGGATTAGGGTGGTCCACGTTTCCACTCCCTAGCAATCCCATTCGTCCCGGGTCACATCTGCTGATAATTTTAACCTAGTTTTGAATTTTATCTGAAGTCAATAAAAGTTAAGTTTTAAACCAGCCTTCCAAGGGCTCTTTTCACCTACGGTACTTAGCCCCAAATATGCTGTTGAGTGCTATGTAAGTACATTCTTTTCAATTGCTTTCTGCAATTGTGCTTTTCCAGTTGTTGTCTCTTAATGTACAGCACCTTAGTCCCTTAAAATTATATATATATTGTCTCTATGTTTGTAATTAATACACATGAGACACCAAGAATATCAGGAACACAGCATTGGTAGTGCCGTCGTCCTCTCTTTTCGCAGTCAATATTGTTCCAGATACTGTGGTTTCACAGTTTTCCTGACGACAGAGCACACTTTAACACTAAATAAACAAATAGACCTAGTAACATTTTAAACTAGTGTCTACTTAATTATTTGTAATCTAAGCAAAATATACCGTAGGTGTGTTTGGCCGCATTATGGCTGATCTCTTTGTCAAAGATAGATCTGAAAGACACTCCAGAAGAGCGACAGATTTGGACAATATGTTCAAAACTAATGCAAATGATGAATACACTCCCTCAGTTTCACTGGATAATTTACTTAAAGAAGTACACAAAAATATGTACAAACAAGAAAAAGTATGGTGGGATCAACAGTTTTTCGATAAATACATCCAACAAAAATTAATCCCTAGAGGATTAAGGATACAACTGTTCCCGGCCTTTGAGTTTGAAAATCCTATATTGACAGACGAGTGGGAAATAGCTCTATCTGAGTGTTCGGTTAAACTCATGAACATACTTATCCGACATGATAAAGAAAAATATGACAAACTTGAAGTGTCAATTCAGGAACAATACGCACAGCTCAAAAAATATGAATCACAATCAGACTTTGAAAAAATGTATAAAAGCTATCAGAAAGAATTAGATCAGTACATTAAAGAATTAAGGGACATGAAGCAGGGAAAACTATACAGAGACATCAATGATTATAAAGAGAAGAAGATCTATAAATGGAGAAGGAGGAACTTCTATAAAAACAATTCCAGAAGTAATCATCAAAGCATAATCCAGAGTGATGTCTCAGACACGGACGGTGAGGATAACATGAATAATGATTCTGCTGGCAGTACCCCAAGTACATCCACCTCTGTCTTCTCGTTACCAACCAGAAATAAGAGGAAGAATTTTTTAGACCAAGGCACATCAGAAGAGGCAGAACCTCCAGAAGAGGTCAAAAGTACAAACAAAAAACCCACCAGATCCAGAGGCCAGTACAGAGCTCCGCAACGGGGGGGGGGCAGGCAACATCAGAGAGCGCCGAGCCCCTTCTCCCAGATGAGACTAAATCATTAAAGGTCATCAACTTATCAGAACATAAGTTATCCCCGGAGCATGTCTCAGTATTATCAAAAGGTCTATCTTTCTGTCCCACGGGACAACTTAACAAATTCGAAGTGATTAAAGATATTCAGCTGTACGTACGAAAATTAAATTTAAAGAAAAATTTTTTTGCTCAAAAATCTGATCCCACCCTATCAGAAGATGAGAGGAGGAGCTTACAGGACTTAGAAAGTCTACTACAAGACAGTGAACCACAGTCTAAATCTTGGAGAAGCCAATTGAAAACTAGGTCGACATTTGTACCTAAATATAATTTATCCACACAATTGGAAACATTCAATCAAGTGGTCTGTGAGGAAATCTCACAATTAAAAACTCAATACTCACAACAGAATCTCACAACAACTGAAAAACAGGCTTTAAAAGAGATCAAGTCCTGGGAGGACATAATAATAAGGGAGGCGGATAAAGGTGGAAACATCGTCCTATGGCCATTATCAATGTACCTTAAACAAGTGGAAAAACAATTGAAAAATCGACAGTGTTACCAAAAACTGTTCAACAACCCCAGTGAGACATACAGTAAACTCTACAATAACATCATTAAAGATGGTAACAGCAAGGGAATTATAATGGCGGACGAGTTTAAGTTTCTTACAGTCAAGTATCCTAAAGTGGCCACGTTTTACCTCATCCCCAAAGTCCACAAAAATATAACAAACCCTCCAGGAAGACCCATCGTGTCTGGTAATGAATGCTTATCAGAAAAAGCCAGCCAGTATGTTGACCACAGACTGAGGGAATTTGTGGAGACACTGCCCTCTTATGTCAAAGATACTATGGAGGTATTACAAAGGCTTGAAAATATCAATACCAGAAAAGAAACTTGGCTTGTAACAGCGGACGTAGAGTCCTTATATACCTCCATAGAACATGACAAAGGACTAAGGGCAGTACAATATTTTCTCATTCAAGGCTCCGCGGAAGAAGATCATGACATGTTCATCCTCAAACTATTGGAATTTGTCCTGAGATACAATTTTTTCACTTTTGCCAATCAGTTTTACCTCCAAGTTCAAGGCACGGCGATGGGCACAGCGTGTGCCCCTACCTACGCCAACCTGTTCTTAGGATTCTGGGAAAAACATGTGGTATTCAATGATATCAATTCAGCAGCGACAGACAAAATACCCTTCTGGATTCGTTACATAGACGACATTCTGTTTATGTGGGAGGGGAGCAGAGAGGAACTAGATATTTTCCTTCAGAATCTTAACCAGAATGACTTAAACATAAAATTAACGTATACAATGAGTCAATCTGAGATAAATTTCTTAGATCTTAACATATTCAAAGATCAAGAAGGACGAATTCAAACTAATCTTTACAGAAAAGAAACAGCAACTAATAGCATTCTACACAGCAACAGCTCCCATGCCCCCGGAACAACTAAATCATTGCCTGTCGGTGAATTCTTAAGAATAAGGCGAAACTGTAGTAACCGACAACTATTTAATGAACAGGCAAAATTACTTGAAAAAAGATTACAGGACAGAGGGTACAGCAAAAGGAACATCAAAAAAGCCAAAAACAGGGCAATCCAAACTGAGCGCTCGGACTTACTGCGCAAAAAAAAACAAAAAACAGGATGAACAAGTCAGATTGATCCTTACATACAACCCTCAGATCCATACAGTTAATCACATACTAAATAAACACTGGCATTTACTAACCCTAGACCAAGATCTTAAGCCTATTGTGGGAGACAGAATCCAGATAGGATACAGAAGGACTCAGAACATTAAAAACATGGTATCCCACAGCCACTACCAATTGGCTAAAACCAGAACTGCCGTTCGGGCAGGGTCTTTTCTGTGCAGTACTTGCTCTATATGTGAGCACGTACGCAAGACGAATTTGATACAGGATCGGTTTGGTCGTACTCACAAAATGAAAAATTATATCAGCTGCACCACAGAAAGCATAATATACGCTTTATTCTGCAGCTGTTACAAAATCTATGTTGGGATGACCAGCCGACAACTGAGGGTCCGAGTTCAGGAGCATATAAGAAATATTAAGAATGCTGCCAAAGACCAGGAGGATGGCAAAACAATATCCTCAGTTGCATCTCATTTCTTAAAACGACATCACTCCAATCCAAGAGGACTCAAATGCCAAGGAATAGAAAAGATATCCTTGGGCATTAGAGGGGGTAATCTGGAACAGGCCCTACTCAGAGCCGAATGCAGATGGATATATCTACTTGACAGTGTACACCCCAAAGGGTTAAATGAACAGAATAACTATTTCTGTTTTCTATAAAAATCGAATATCTTTGAGTTTCAATTGAGACAATAGATAAGACAACTAATAAATTAATATATACTAACATTAATGAGGGTATAAATCTGGGGGGTTTACAATTGATGACCCTATAAGGGGAAACTGAGAGCCAATCTCCTCAATACACAATAGGAACTATTTTATTTACCACTAAAGCTAACTCTATGTATAATAGGTTAGGACCAACCGTATTATTAAAACCAAGACATAAACCAGGATATATGTCTACCTAAGTCAACCTAAAATAGTCTAGAAGGAAGGAACCTAGAGCTCTAGGTTATTATTATGTAGCTATTTTCATGGTCACTTCCTTTTTTAAAATAAGCGACACGCTCCATGATTTAACTTAATATATATTTTTTGCACTCCCCATTTTTCACTGTTTTTATTTTGTTGACACGGTTTTTTCCCCTTTCCTCCCCCTCACCCCCCATTTGCCTTCTCACGCTTCACCTCCCTAGCTCACATACCCTGTTTTATCAGGTTCACCCACACTGGCATAATAACATTTACAGACAGGACACTGACTCTGTCACCCACATTAACTTGACACCACATTCATTCATAATATAATTTACATCACTTTTATTCCCTTAGAAGCTCAGTTGAGCTTCTAATTTAGGATCCTATGTAAATTCACTGTCTAGGCACAGTAAAGTTTAAAGTAACAAGAATAAAAATGAACACATTTGTCACTCAGTGCGGTTTACAGTATTGTAGATTACCTTACTATAGCAGGACCATATAATCGAGGAAGTGAACAGCCAAACCCTTCTAGTGATAACATCTAAAACGCCCAATCAGAGTTCTAAGAATATTGAGCCCGGAACCGATTGGTATCTTTTAACCTTATGTATGTTACAACGACTATATTTACAACTATGTTTACTTGTAGACCATGTCTTGCTAACTAACCCTGGATATTAACTCTCTCCCTTCTGGCAGTTTCATTGTTAATTTAAAATCACACATTTACGTAAATATACAAGAAGGCCATTTGACTATGTTATAACTTGAAATGAATGATTTGAAACCCCCTCGTAAACAAAAATGGATTAGTATATTAGAGTTTTATTTACTAAGATATAGAGATGCTAAAAATATATTCATCCTGCCCTGAAAATAGTATCACGATAACGCTATGTGGGTACGAAGGTTGAAACCGGTACGTGACACTAGTACACACCTCCATAGCAACCTATCGAGCGCAAGCAGGGAGGAACCAATCAGATCAGCCGATAAGGGACAAGCCCCTCAGAGATCGGCCAATAAAAAGCCCCATGAATGGCGGGCGCCCCACCTTTGACAAAGCCGTTTAGGCGAAACATGTCAGGGCCGCAGGAGACTTTTTCTCCATTTTAAAACTTTACAGCAGTGTGACTTGGTGACTGAATGGTTTATTAGAAATTAATTTAAACCTGTATGTGTGTGAGAGTACTTGATCTACAAATATCGTTACGCTAGAACCAATACCTTGCAGTTTACCTTACCCTACTAACCCACAACCTCCTATTGTTAAACGGCAATAATAACCAGTGTGTAGCCGGAGATGAAACTTATTTTTAATTTCTAACTCGCAGCTTAGACTTGTAAGCGTTACCTGTATACCAACAGGAACCGGGTTGCATTTGCCCACATATGGACACTGCCTCACAGTAAACTGTATCTGGGATAAGGGGCGAATATCTCCCTCTTAGACATATTAGATATCTGCACAAGTATTCACAAATAGTGCATAACCGATAACAGCAGTAACTTGGGGAGTGAGCTAGAAATATCAAATGTTAAAGATTTAAAATTAATCCTCTCCCTGGCTATGTTACGGTATGAATCACAATACTGACAAGATAGTCACTTCAACTGTAGGTGATGATCTAAATCTCGGCACGATCTTAGAGTGCAAGATATCTGTCTAAAATATATATAACTGTGAAAACAGATACTAATAGCAATCCGGGTCACGCTTTTATTTATTTTTACCAAGCTATATAATTTACCAAACCCTAACTAAGGCAATACTGGTTGCGTTACAATAGCGGTTTTCAATAATAATTTGTTCTTCTGACAACAACACCGCTACCTGAGAACAATAAACCAACCTAGGTTGGTACATGGTCCAAGTGACTGGGTCCCACCCAGTTCCATTATACCTAGTATGTTACACCAATCACTCCTCTACACTATTATAAGAATAAAGGCAACATTAAAATAATAGAATTGTGGGGTCACAGCCAGTATAACCCTGCGGGGATTAACGTTTATACTAACTGGAACACTTATAGAGGAGACCATTTGGACTATTTCCCATATGCCAGGGAAACTTTGTCCTGCTCAAATTTCATACTGTCTCTCGGACCTAACCACTTCAATCATATTCACCTCCTAGTGACAAACAGCTACACAGGTGTCACGCCAATTGTACTAACAAAGACAAATAGTTAGTCAAGATATAGGTATTCTGAGTACCACCACCAATAGAGTATACTAGTTTAAAATAGATGACATGAGAGGCTGAACTCTATCAGCAATCCCAGATTAACCAATACTAGGAGTACTCTACCTACCAGGGTATCTACTAGCCAATCCTATAGTATCATACTTGTGTATAGCTCACATCTCCTTGAGACTACTGTGCCTCTTAATATAATTTAGAAGGTGTTATTGTAAAGTAGAGATCCCTAGACTCAGATAGAGAGTGACAGTGGGGGCATTCTTATAATACAATTGACTTTCACCTTCATCTACTTTATCTTGAGGCACAGGGTAGTACTTCAGGAGACCACATAAGGGTTCTATATTTAACACTTCGGGATTAGGGTGGTCCACGTTTCCACTCCCTAGCAATCCCATTCGTCCCGGGTCACATCTGCTGATAATTTTAACCTAGTTTTGAATTTTATCTGAAGTCAATAAAAGTTAAGTTTTAAACCAGCCTTCCAAGGGCTCTTTTCACCTACGGTACTTAGCCCCAAATATGCTGTTGAGTGCTATGTAAGTACATTCTTTTCAATTGCTTTCTGCAATTGTGCTTTTCCAGTTGTTGTCTCTTAATGTACAGCACCTTAGTCCCTTAAAATTATATATATATTGTCTCTATGTTTGTAATTAATACACATGAGACACCAAGAATATCAGGAACACAGCATTGGTAGTGCCGTCGTCCTCTCTTTTCCCAGTCAATATTGTTCCAGATACTGTGGTTTCACAGTTTTCCTGACGACAGAGCACACTTTAACACTAAATAAACAAATAGACCTAGTAACATTTTAAACTAGTGTCTACTTAATTATTTGTAATCTAAGCAAAATATACCGTAGGTGTGTTTGGCCGCATTATGGCTGATCTCTTTGTCAAAGATAGATCTGAAAGACACTCCAGAAGAGCGACAGATTTGGACAATATGTTCAAAACTAATGCAAATGATGAATACACTCCCTCAGTTTCACTGGATAATTTACTTAAAGAAGTACACAAAAATATGTACAAACAAGAAAAAGTATGGTGGGATCAACAGTTTTTCGATAAATACATCCAACAAAAATTAATCCCTAGAGGATTAAGGATACAACTGTTCCCGGCCTTTGAGTTTGAAAATCCTATATTGACAGACGAGTGGGAAATAGCTCTATCTGAGTGTTCGGTTAAACTCATGAACATACTTATCCGACATGATAAAGAAAAATATGACAAACTTGAAGTGTCAATTCAGGAACAATACGCACAGCTCAAAAAATATGAATCACAATCAGACTTTGAAAAAATGTATAAAAGCTATCAGAAAGAATTAGATCAGTACATTAAAGAATTAAGGGACATGAAGCAGGGAAAACTATACAGAGACATCAATGATTATAAAGAGAAGAAGATCTATAAATGGAGAAGGAGGAACTTCTATAAAAACAATTCCAGAAGTAATCATCAAAGCATAATCCAGAGTGATGTCTCAGACACGGACGGTGAGGATAACATGAATAATGATTCTGCTGGCAGTACCCCAAGTACATCCACCTCTGTCTTCTCGTTACCAACCAGAAATAAGAGGAAGAATTTTTTAGACCAAGGCACATCAGAAGAGGCAGAACCTCCAGAAGAGGTCAAAAGTACAAACAAAAAACCCACCAGATCCAGAGGCCAGTACAGAGCTCCGCAACGGGGGGGCAGGCAACATCAGAGAGCGCCGAGCCCCTTCTCCCAGATGAGACTAAATCATTAAAGGTCATCAACTTATCAGAACATAAGTTATCCCCGGAGCATGTCTCAGTATTATCAAAAGGTCTATCTTTCTGTCCCACGGGACAACTTAACAAATTCGAAGTGATTAAAGATATTCAGCTGTACGTACGAAAATTAAATTTAAAGAAAAAAATTTTTGCTCAAAAATCTGATCCCACCCTATCAGAAGATGAGAGGAGGAGCTTACAGGACTTAGAAAGTCTACTACAAGACAGTGAACCACAGTCTAAATCTTGGAGAAGCCAATTGAAAACTAGGTCGACATTTGTACCTAAATATAATTTATCCACACAATTGGAAACATTCAATCAAGTGGTCTGTGAGGAAATCTCACAATTAAAAACTCAATACTCACAACAGAATCTCACAACAACTGAAAAACAGGCTTTAAAAGAGATCAAGTCCTGGGAGGACATAATAATAAGGGAGGCGGATAAAGGTGGAAACATCGTCCTATGGCCATTATCAATGTACCTTAAACAAGTGGAAAAACAATTGAAAAATCGACAGTGTTACCAAAAACTGTTCAACAACCCCAGTGAGACATACAGTAAACTCTACAATAACATCATTAAAGATGGTAACAGCAAGGGAATTATAATGGCGGACGAGTTTAAGTTTCTTACAGTCAAGTATCCTAAAGTGGCCACGTTTTACCTCATCCCCAAAGTCCACAAAAATATAACAAACCCTCCAGGAAGACCCATCGTGTCTGGTAATGAATGCTTATCAGAAAAAGCCAGCCAGTATGTTGACCACAGACTGAGGGAATTTGTGGAGACACTGCCCTCTTATGTCAAAGATACTATGGAGGTATTACAAAGGCTTGAAAATATCAATACCAGAAAAGAAACTTGGCTTGTAACAGCGGACGTAGAGTCCTTATATACCTCCATAGAACATGACAAAGGACTAAGGGCAGTACAATATTTTCTCATTCAAGGCTCCGCGGAAGAAGAAGATCATGACATGTTCATCCTCAAACTATTGGAATTTGTCCTGAGATACAATTTTTTCACTTTTGCCAATCAGTTTTACCTCCAAGTTCAAGGCACGGCGATGGGCACAGCGTGTGCCCCTACCTACGCCAACCTGTTCTTAGGATTCTGGGAAAAACATGTAGTATTCAATGATATCAATTCAGCAGCGACAGACAAAATACCCTTCTGGATTCGTTACATAGACGACATTCTGTTTATGTGGGAGGGGAGCAGAGAGGAACTAGATATTTTCCTTCAGAATCTTAACCAGAATGACTTAAACATAAAATTAACGTATACAATGAGTCAATCTGAGATACATTTCTTAGATCTTAACATATTCAAAGATCAAGAAGGACGAATTCAAACTAATCTTTACAGAAAAGAAACAGCAACTAATAGCATTCTACACAGCAACAGCTCCCATGCCCCCGGAACAACTAAATCATTGCCTGTCGGTGAATTCTTAAGAATAAGGCAAAACTGTAGTAACCGACAACTATTTAATGAACAGGCAAAATTACTTGAAAAAAGATTACAGGACAGAGGGTACAGCAAAAGGAACATCAAAAAAGCCAAAAACAGGGCAATCCAAACTGAGCGCTCGGACTTACTGCGCAAAAAAACCAAAAAACAGGATGAAGAAGTCAGATTGATCCTTACATACAACCCTCAGATCCATACAGTTAATCACATACTAAATAAACACTGGCATTTACTAACCCTAGACCAAGATCTTAAGCCTATTGTGGGAGACAGAATCCAGATAGGATACAGAAGGACTCAGAACATTAAAAACATGGTATCCCACAGCCACTACCAATTGGCTAAAACCAGAACTGCCGTTCGGGCAGGGTCTTTTCCGTGCGGTACTTGCTCTATATGTGAGCACGTACGCAAGACGAATTTGATACAGGATCGGTTTGGTCGTACTCACAAAATGAAAAATTATATCAGCTGCACCACAGAAAGCATAATATACGCTTTATTCTGCAGCTGTCCCAAAATCTATGTTGGGATGACCAGCCGACAACTGAGGGTCCGAGTTCAGGAGCATATAAGAAATATTAAGAATGCTGCCAAAGACCAGGAGGATGGCAAAACAATATCCTCAGTTGCATCTCATTTCTTAAAACGACATCACTCCAATCCAAGAGAACTCAAATGCCAAGGAATAGAAAAGATATCCTTGGGCATTAGAGGGGGTAATCTGGAACAGGCCCTACTCAGAGCCGAATGCAGATGGATATATCTACTTGACAGTGTACACCCCAAAGGGTTAAATGAACAGAATAACTATTTCTGTTTTCTATAAAAATCGAATATCTTTGAGTTTCAATTGAGACAATAGATAAGACAACTAATAAATTAATATATACTAACATTAATGAGGGTATAAATCTGGGGGGTTTACAATTGATGACCCTATAAGGGGAAACTGAGAGCCAATCTCCTCAATACACAATAGGAACTATTTTATTTACCACTAAAGCTAACTCTATGTATAATAGGTTAGGACCAACCTTATTATTAAAACCAAGACATAAACCAGGATATATGTCTACCTAAGTCAACCTAAAATAGTCTAGAAGGAAGGAACCTAGAGCTCTAGGTTATTATTATGTAGCTATTTTCATGGTCACTTCCTTTTTTAAAATAAGCGACACGCTCCATGATTTAACTTAATATATATTTTTTGCACTCCCCATTTTTCACTGTTTTTATTTTGTTGACACGGTTTTTTCCCCTTTCCTCCCCCTCACCCCCCATTTGCCTTCTCACGCTTCACCTCCCTAGCTCACATACCCTGTTTTATCAGGTTCACCCACACTGGCATAATAACATTTACAGACAGGACACTGACTCTGTCACCCACATTAACTTGACACCACATTCATTCATAATATAATTTACATCACTTTTATTCCCTTAGAAGCTCAGTTGAGCTTCTAATTTAGGATCCTATGTAAATTCACTGTCTAGGCACAGTAAAGTTTAAAGTAACAAGAATAAAAATGAACACATTTGTCACTCAGTGCGGTTTACAGTATTGTAGATTACCTTACTATAGCAGGACCATATAATCGAGGAAGTGAACAGCCAAACCCTTCTAGTGATAACATCTAAAACGCCCAATCAGAGTTCTAAGAATATTGAGCCCGGAACCGATTGGTATCTTTTAACCTTATGTATGTTACAACGACTATATTTACAACTATGTTTACTTGTAGACCATGTCTTGCTAACTAACCCTGGATATTAACTCTCTCCCTTCTGGCAGTTTCATTGTTAATTTAAAATCACACATTTACGTAAATATACAAGAAGGCCATTTGACTATGTTATAACTTGAAATGAATGATTTGAAACCCCCTCGTAAACAAAAATGGATTAGTATATTAGAGTTTTATTTACTAAGATATAGAGATGCTAAAAATATATTCATCCTGCCCTGCAAATAGTATCACGATAACGCTATGGGGGTACGAAGGTTGAAATCGGTACGTGACACTAGTACACACCTCCATAGCAACCTATCGAGCGCAAGCAGGGAGGAACCAATCAGATCAGCCGATAAGGGACAAGCCCCTCAGAGATCGGCCAATAAAAAGCCCCATGAATGGCGGGCGCCCCACCTTTGACAAAGCCGTTTAGGCGAAACATGTCAGGGCCGCAGGAGACTTTTTCTCCATTTTAAAACTTTACAGCAGTGTGACTTGGTGACTGAATGGTTTATTAGAAATTAATTTAAACCTGTATGTGTGTGAGAGTACTTGATCTACAAATATCGTTACGCTAGAACCAATACCTTGCAGTTTACCTTACCCTACTAACCCACAACCTCCTATTGTTAAACGGCAATAATAACCAGTGTGTAGCCGGAGATGAAACTTATTTTTAATTTCTAACTCGCAGCTTAGACTTGTAAGCGTTACCTGTATACCAACAGGAACCGGGTTGCATTTGCCCACATATGGACACTGCCTCACAGTAAACTGTATCTGGGATAAGGGGCGAATATCTCCCTCTTAGACATATTAGATATCTGCACAAGTATTCACAAATAGTGCATAACCGATAACAGCAGTAACTTGGGGAGTGAGCTAGAAATATCAAATGTTAAAGATTTAAAATTAATCCTCTCCCTGGCTATGTTACGGTATGAATCACAATACTGACAAGATAGTCACTTCAACTGTAGGTGATGATCTAAATCTCGGCACGATCTTAGAGTGCAAGATATCTGTCTAAAATATATATAACTGTGAAAACAGATACTAATAGCAATCCGGGTCACGCTTTTATTTATTTTTACCAAGCTATATAATTTACCAAACCCTAACTAAGGCAATACTGGTTGCGTTACAATAGCGGTTTTCAATAATAATTTGTTCTTCTGACAACAACACCGCTACCTGAGAACAATAAACCAACCTAGGTTGGTACATGGTCCAAGTGACTGGGTCCCACCCAGTTCCATTATACCTAGTATGTTACACCAAGCACTCCTCTACACTATTATAAGAATAAAGGCAACATTAAAATAATAGAATTGTGGGGTCACAGCCAGTATAACCCTGCGGGGATTAACGTTTATACTAACTGGAACACTTATAGAGGAGACCATTTGGACTATTTCCCATATGCCAGGGAAACTTTGTCCTGCTCAAATTTCATACTGTCTCTCGGACCTAACCACTTCAATCATATTCACCTCCTAGTGACAAACAGCTACACAGGTGTCACGCCAATTGTACTAACGAAGACAAATAGTTAGTCAAGATATAGGTATTCTGAGTACCACCACCAATAGAGTATACTAGTTTAAAATAGATGACATGAGAGGCTGAACTCTATCAGCAATCCCAGATTAACCAATAATAGGAGTACTCTACCTACCAGGGTATCTACTAGCCAATCCTATAGTATCATACTTGTGTATAGCTCACATCTCCTTGAGACTACTGTGCCTCTTAATATAATTTAGAAGGTGTTATTGTAAAGTAGAGATCCCTAGACTCAGATAGAGAGTGACAGTGGGGGCATTCTTATAATACAATTGACTTTCACCTTCATCTACTTTATCTTGAGGCACAGGGTAGTACTTCAGGAGACCACATAAGGGTTCTATATTTAACACTTCGGGATTAGGGTGGTCCACGTTTCCACTCCCTAGCAATCCCATTCGTCCCGGGTCACATCTGCTGATAATTTTAACCTAGTTTTGAATTTTATCTGAAGTCAATAAAAGTTAAGTTTTAAACCAGCCTTCCAAGGGCTCTTTTCACCTACGGTACTTAGCCCCAAATATGCTGTTGAGTGCTATGTAAGTACATTCTTTTCAATTGCTTTCTGCAATTGTGCTTTTCCAGACACTTAGCACTTGTTTACATTGACCTGACAAGTAATGAGGTAAACTACAGTTTTGTAAAAAAAAGGAGATTTATATAACAAAATATGGAGTTCGGATTATCTTTTTGTAAAGGAAGATGACAACTAAATTATGACAACAGCATGCAGTGGCTGAAAGGAAGGGCCCTGAACTGCCTAAACAATAATTTAAAGGTTAAATGGTGGAGTGGTTACTTCCGGAAAGGTCTTGTTAGTCTCAAAGTCTGTAGAAAGATGTGAATAATTAGTAGTAAGGTCAAAATGTCCTAAAAAGGAACAGACAATGGGCACACACACACAAACTCAAACTTGCACATACACCCAAGGAAACACCGACAGAGACAGCCTCAGAAAACACACAAAGACATATACACACAGAGACACCCACAGAAAACACACAAAGACATACACACACACACAGAGAGACAACCACATGAAAAACACAGAAAGACATACATACACACACCCTCACTGAGACATCCACAGAAAACACAGACATACATACATACATACAAACACCCTCACAGAAACACCCATAGAAAAAGCTCAAAGACATATGCACACACCCTCACAGACATCCACAGAAAATGCACAAAGACATACACACCCACCCTCACAGAGAGACCCACAGATAAAAAATACATACACATAGAGACACAAACCAAAGCACAAAGACATAAACACATACACCCACAGAAACACTCACAGGAGGAAACATTTATGCACCTTGCATCCCCTAAATCAACAGTGTGTGACATGCATGATAAAAAAATGCAGAAATTAAGTGATCACTTTTTAAAGAATCATATTTGTAAATGTGCAAACAAAAATAATTCTGTGAATTCAAAATTGTACATTAATGAGCTGGGTAGATGGCTAGATGAAGAAAAGTACCTTTAAAAGTTTGACATACGTTTGTTTGTTTTTTTTCCATTTTCCCCAACCAAGAGCACCACTTCAAATATAGTGTACAAATTTTCCCATCTGTCAGCTGTACTTATGGATTTTGAAAATGCTGTACTCTATATGGTCTTGGTGGGACCATAAGCTGTGGTACTCATACCATTAGATCTGGTTAAATGCAGGATTTAGGCTTGTTGGTATGTATTTCAAAACTAAGTCAGCTGTAGTGTAAACTGAACAGTTTTAAGTTAACCTGTCTCATTACAAACACTGAGCAATCTTAGTCTGAGAGTATAAAATTTTATGCAGATGTAAAAATCTTAGATAAAATGCCTCCTTGCATCTGGAAAGTCCTTGCATAAAGGGGCAGTAAACTGGAATGTAATATTGTGTATTGAGGAGGAAACATTTCTGCATGGATTTAAATATAGAATTTCTACAGCATTGTCAAATAATCATAAATACACTGCTGCTAAAAAAAATGTTTTTATGGACCCCTGGCCCCACCATACAACTACTACCACACTGAAGTTACAATCCAAAATTGCACAAAGCATTTGCTAAGTAAGGACTCCTCTTCAAATGAAAGTGATCTGCCGTCTGACTCAGGCACACACTGTACAAAGTGCCAAGTCTGTCTCACACTGAGAATAGTGGTTTAGTGCACACTAAGAAATCCTCTCAAATGCTAATACTTTACTACTTGTAATAACATTTCCCATGATCAATTAGCACTCTGCTGTAGTACCCACTTGTGGCTGCCAAAATTAAAAAAAAAATAAAAAAAAAATATTTTTTTATTTTTTTAGTTCTTGCCTCATGGGGCCCCCCTGGCTCATTGGGCCCCTGACAGGAGTCACCCCTGTCACCCCCTGATGGGGCCCCTGAAGATAAGGTAGGAAGATCTTCAGGGGCTTAGTGTTAGGTTTATTTAAGGGGGGTTTGGGTTAGATTAGGGGTATGTGGGTGGTGGGTTGTAATGTTGGGGGGGGGGTATTGTATGTTTTTTTTACAGGCAAAAGAGCTGAATTATTTGGGGCATGCCCCGCAAATGGCCCTTTTCAGGGCTGGTAAGGTAAAAGAGCTTTGAACTTTTTTAATTTAGAATAGGGTAGGGCATTTTTTTTATTTTGGGGGTCTTTGTTATTTTATTAGGGGGCTTAGAGTAGGTGTAATTAGTTTAAAATTGTTGTAATATTTTTCTAATGTTTGTAAATATTTTTTTATTTTTTGTAACTTAGTTATTTTTTATTTTTTGTACTTTAGATAGTTTATTTAATTGTAGTTATTTGTAGTTTATTAATTTATAGATAGTGTAGTGTTAGGTTTAATTGTAACTTAGGTTAGGATTTATTTTACAGGTAATTTTGTAATTATTTTAACTAGGTAACTATTAAATAGTTATTAACTATTTAATAGCTATTGTACCTGGTTAAAATAAATACAAAGTTGCCTGTAAAATAAATATTAATCCTAAAATAGCTACAATGTAATTATAATTTATATTGTAGCTATATTAGGATTTATTTTACAGATAAGTATTTAGCTTTAAATAGGAATAATTTATTTAATAAGAGTTAATTTATTTCGTTAGATTTAAATTATATTTAATTTAGGGGGGTGTTAGTGTTAGGGTTAGACTTAGCTTTAGGGGTTAATACATTTATTATAGTAGCGGTGAGCTCCGGTCGGCAGATTAGGGGTTAATTATTGTAGGTAGCTGGCGGCGACGTTGTGGGGGGCAGATTAGGGGTTAATAAATATAATATAGGGGTCGGCGGTGTTAGGGGCAGCAGATTAGGGGTACATAACTATAATGTATGTTGCGGCGGTGTATGGAGCGGCAGATTAGGGGTTAATAATAATATGCAGGTGTCAGCGATAGCTGTGGCGGAAGATTAGGGGTTAATAAATATAACATAGTGGTCGGCGATGTTAGGGGCAGCAGATTAGGGGTACATAGGGATAACGTAGCTGGCGGCGGTGTACGGAGCGGCAGATTAGGGGTTAATAATAATATGCAGGGGTCAGCGATAGCGGGGGCGGCAGATTAGGGGTTAATAAGTGTAAGGTTAGGGGTGTTTAGACACGGGGTACATGTTAGGGTGTTAGGGGCAGACTTAGGAAGTGTTTCCCCATATGAAACAATGGGGCTGCGTAAGGAGCTGAACGCTGCTTTTTTGCAGGTGTTAGTTTTTTTTTCCGCTCAAACAGCCCCATTGTTCCCTATGGGGGAATCGTGCACGAGCACGTTTTTGAAGCTGGCTGCGTCCGTAAGCACCGCTGGTATAGAGAGTTGCAGTGGCGGTAAATATGCTCTACGCTCCCTTTTTGGAGCCTAACGCAGCCCTTCTGTGAACTCTAAATACCAGCGGTATTTAAAAGGTGCGGGAGAAAAAAAAGCCAGCGTAGCTAACGCACCCCTTTGGCCGCAGAACTCTAAATCTAGCCGTTAGCGTTTTATTTGATGAAGATTTTTGATATTTAAATATTTTTTTATACCTTTACTATAAAGCAACATTGCAACCGTTTGGTAGAGCTCTTTGTTTAAAAAACTATTTGGTCTGTTAAAAAAACAAACATTGATTGTTATTAAAAGGCCACTAAACCCAAAATCTTTCATGATTCAGATAGAGAATAGAAAATTAAACAACATTACAATTTACTTCCATTATTTATTTTGCTTCATTTTTTAAGTATCCTTAGTTGAAGAAAAAGCAATGCACATGGTCAGCCAATCACACAAGGCTTCTATGTGCAGCAACCAATCAGCAGCTAGTGAGCATATCTCAAAGAATATCAAGAGAATAAAACAAATTAGATAATATAAGTAAATTACAAAGATGTTTAAAATTGCATTCTCTTTCTAAATCATAAAAGAAAAAATGTGGGTGGCATGTCCCTTTAAAGGGACAGTACACTGTAAAATTGTTTTTCCATAAATGTATTTTAAATGACTTGTTATACCAACTGCAGAGTATAAAATATTTGAGAAATTGCATTTTCGGATTTATTTGTGTATCTGAAGTTGCTGGTTTTGTGCTTTGAAACCACAGCCTATTACAATGGGTTGAGCTTCAGGTAATATCAGATCTCATTATGTTATCACTTTCATGTACACAGACTTGCTTCCTTATCTTATATTTATCTGGAGCACCAAAGCTCAATACATAGAGAGAACAATGGAAAATTTTCATTTTATTACTTAACTATCATGCCCCCACTGAGGGTGTAATCTCTTCTGCTGGCTGTGTTTACTTAGGCTTATCAATAGCATATACGCAAGTATCAAAACTTTCAGTATAGGTTGGGAAACCACAAGCTAAATCAGCTATTTCAAATGCTGAAATATGAGTAAAGGAGCTACTTGCAACCAATTTAATACACTCTAGCAGGTAAAAATGATCATTGGGAATAATTTAAAGGGGAGAAAGTTTTTGGGTGAACTGTCCCTTTAAGCTTGCCCAAAGGAAAAAAAAATACAAAGAAATGTATTTTCCATAGCTTTTTTCTTAGTGAGGACATTAGAAAAAGTCAGGAGACAGGCAGTCTTGAACTCCCTAAATTGAGTTCTTCTTCCAGAGAAAGGGGTTGGAGTATGTAGAGTGGGTTCAGGGGACTCGGGCGGTCTTGGAGGAGAGAGATCCTTAAGTACTTCCTTTATGGCCCGAATATCAGCCTGTACAGTCGTCAAACCATATGCCAGAAAATCCACCTTCTGATTCATGGTACTCATTTCATTTGGATCCATGCTTGAAGACTTTGTGTGTAGGTAGGAGGAAAATTTAACACTGAGAGGGAGGGGGAAAAAAAATTACAACAAAAAAAACTCCCCTTTTTTAAAATTTATTTTTAGGCTTGAAATATTCTGCAATACATAAACTGAGTGTATTTCAGTTTAGTGATTTGCCTTGGTTCATTGGATAGGATAGTACATAGTAATTGACTGAGTTGTAAATGTAGCTGATAGTAACCCCAGGACAGTATGTAGGAACTGCACTGAATAATGTTCACTACCATAGCAGAATGAATGGTAAAAGTATTGTGCATAATATGATTTGTATTTATGCAATCTTTCTTTGTGGATTGGGAGATTACTGTATTGATTATTTGGAGCAGAGCTGCACATGAAGCTGAATAGTTAATAGGCAGCGTGAACTGTAAGTAGAGATCAGCTGACAGTTTCTAGTATGAGATGTGTCATTCGCAGCATACGGCAAAAAGTTGATCATTTGTAACACAAAACAGAGTTAATGAGAGCTGCAGAAAACAGAGTTAATCTATTTATGGTTTACGGTCTTTCAGAGAAGCAGATTTGCATATAAGTGGCAGAGACAAGTTACTATATAATAGGTACCTGATCAATGCGTAGGAAAACTGAGGTTAGCCCAATCTAGACTTCTGTGGAAAAGCTGAGTTGGTAGGTAGAGAAGAAGAAGCAATGCAGACAGCAGTTAGTAGGTTGCGACTCACTGAAGCTGACAGAGAGGTCAGTAGGATGATGTGCTGGAGTCGGAGTTTGAGTGAGACGGTCCCCTATAGAAATGGATAATAAACATTTAGCTGTAATGTTATAGCTTTCAAATGTATCACCTAGGTCATGGACCCAGTGATCTTGGGAAGAAAGATATTTAATCACTTTAGGTTCGGCTATCTGTGCCAATAAGCCTTCACTTATGTAGCTAGCTTCCTGTTTTAAGTTTAATTTGGCATGCTTGGTTTTTCCAAGGTTATGCACCTGCAAAGGGATAAATAGATCATCTTTAACTTTCTCAATTTCTGTGAGGAATTGAGAGTGATCTTCCCCTTTAGGGGACTTAGGGCTCGATGATTGAAAGCTCTCTGGGCTGGCAAGATTATTAAAGAATGCTCGCCAGTCCTTCTATTTCCCTGGTGGAATTATCTAAAGCCACTTATTACCCTGAAAACAGGGTGTCTCGCTAAAGGGCGTAAACTGCATTTTCATATGAAAAATGCACAATTAAATTCGTATTTTAAACATCATACAAAACAAATATTTGAACCATTCACACAAAAATAAGCAAGGAAAAATTGTATTGTTAAGGTGTATCAAAAATCGTAACAAAATTCTTCACCAAAAATCGTATGTTAATAAAAAAGTAAAATTTGTATGTAATTAACACAGGAATAAATCAAATTAAATATGCACAGCGTAAATCGTAATTGTAGTACACTGGATGTGCAAAAATCACACAGAAATATGAACTTATAAATACAAAATGCAAAGCGTAATTGTTGATTTTTCGTAAAATGGGCTGAACATGGGCGTTCCATGGGCGTATATGAAAATGTCTCTCTAATCCCAGCGTAATTCTATAAAGATTTTCGCAGTGCAAATCTCACAGTTTTTTCTTGGCCAAACGAAAGGTGGTGAGCTTTTCTCAAAACAATACGAACACTTATAACCCCAATAGAAAAACAAATGCATGCTAAAATATAGGCAAATGTAAGATGCTATAAGCAGAAAGCAGCGTAATGTGGGTTATATTGGCTGCAGGATTTTAATTTTAAAGTGCTCCCCCTGCTCCCTGCTAAGTTTGCTCTAAGGAGCGAAGTTTCCCTAACCAGAGAGCTCCAATACTTTTAATAGGAGCCATCTCAACTCGCAGGGACTGCCTCTTTTTTACGATCATTGCACCGGGGTAGCCTTGCGAGAGTCGGCGAGAAAAAATAGGTTTGAGCTGGCGAAGATTATATCATCAAGCCCTTAGTATCCCCTTTGTGGAGAGATATGGTTAATACATTGCCATCTAGGGAAATATTGGCTATCTTTCCAGGCAGAATTTTAAAAGTATGATCGTCGGAGCCACTTAGGGAAGTCTGATCATCTATCTACAGGATAGTTACTTCAGGTACAGAGTTATTCCTGAAATGAATCTCCACAGAATCTGGCTTCTCTTCCACCACGTGACAGTTATGTCTGGTGTGAGGTATGCTGGACCGCTCATAATTAATAGGTCTTTTGACTTGTGACCAGATTACATTATTTATGCAATCAATTATGGTGCTTAATCGCTTCAGGAGATCAATACCAATGATTAAACGATTAGTTGGCAGATCCACTATAATGACAGGGTGTCTTATTACCCTGTTCCCCAGCTTTAGCTTTAATCATGCTGTACCCCAAACTTTGAGGTAATCGCCCCCAACACCTATTAGTGAACCATCATATTCCCTTAGCTTAGGTTTGTTGGGCGTTAGCTCATCTAGCTGTGTGTAGTACCTGTGGGATATAATAGTTACTTGAGATCCAGTATCAATTAATCCCATGATAGGTTTAGTAACAGAATCTTGGATCTCAGTTGATACATAATATCTCCCTGCAGTTTATACCATTTCACACATAAAGTTATCATGTTTAAACATTGGTGGACTTTGCCACGGTTTACTTGGATTCATGACATCACCTGACGCAGCACAATCCTTATCGACCACCTCACCTGTAATAAGGATAACGGTTTCCTGCAAACTTCCTCCTGTGGGGATTGTTCTGCGCATTCATCTGTGGGAATAATACTTAGGGACACCTGAAAAATAGGAAAGTCATTAATACTTCCAGACTGGGGACACCTGTCATCACATTCAGGCCTTCCGTTGCTGGGCTGTAGGGAGAGAATTTTATAAGTATCATTTTTAACATTCATTATCTCATTCGGTATTTCTCTCCCCTCAGATAATATCTGAGTATTTATGACTGTGCCTGTGGCCCACTGTTGACCACTGCCTGTACAGTTAAAAAAGTATTATTCGGTTGCTGAGCCGTAAACACTTGACTCATATTAGCGAATTGTTCACTGAACCAATTTAACTGGGAACTAAGCTGATCTACTTTATTGTACAAGTTACCTCTACCCCGGGCCTATCTCTTGATGCCACATAGTAGTGATTCCTGGACCATTGGGTCCCCTCAGAATCAGGGCCGCTGTTTCTATTCTGATGTGGTTGCCCCTGGGGTTCAGCTTGTCTCATGTTACTTTCTTGGGGTGCACTATTTAACTGGGGTGTCTGGTTATCCTGAGAATATCTGTGCCACTTGTTGTATCTACCTCTACGGAGATACCCATTACCTTGTGGGTATTCTTCTTTTTGGGGATACCTATTTATCTGGTCATGCCCCCCATTTTGGGTATACTCCCACTACGCCTCAGCCCTTGATGAGGATGGGGCAGATTCAAAGCTTTGTGGGCTAGGCCTGTTTTCTCTGGCCACTTCTGCATGTCTTCTTTTTGGATTCTAAATTGAGGGGGCTAGGTGACACCCTAGTTTTGGCCACTACCTTATGGTTGGGCTTTTTCTCTCTTTTATCCCCATGGTTATTGGTTTGCTGTATGGCATATCATTTTGTACCTTCCCTAATCAGCCAATCTAATGAACAGTTTTCATCAAAGTCTCTAGCCAAATTTACTTTGATATGAGGGGGTAGGGCTTCATGAAATAAATTAACAAATTCTGAGCTCTCAAATTTGGGATAATTTTCGGCCATACTGTAAGTTCCATTTAGTGCAGAAAGGAATTCGATTGGACTTTGATTTGCGCCACATTTCAAATTGTATACAGCCGCCTTAGCCGCGGTTGTGGTGCGTTATGGCCCGAACTCCTTTTTTCACTGTTGCTTTATTTCACTCCAAGAATTAATATTCATGTCTTTGAGTGAAGCAAAGTATTCATGGTGCTTAGCTTCAAATACCCATGGCAGAAATTGAATTTTAGATTGTGCATCATTTATATTTAATACAGCTAAAGCATTTTCATAAGCCTCTAAATGATCAATTATGAAAGTGGTGCCCCTTTTGGAAAATGGGTGTACTGCTCTACTTAGGAACTTAATTATTGTAGGAGTGTCATACACTTTATTAAGTATATTACCGGATTTCATTGGGACCTTATTGTTTGGGGTAGAGCACCCTCTATCTGTCCTATCTTTACTATGCTGAAATTTCACCTGTGTATTTTGATATGGGCTGTCTGAGAAGCTAGCCCCCCTTCTGACTTGCTATAGTAACTGCGTTCTTCCGCTGAGGTGTAATACTTATCTTGCCCTTCAGAGTTAGGTAATGGCCTAAGGGGGAAGGTTATCTCTGGGCCTGAATTAGGGCTATAATTTGGGGATTTTTGTTTATCCTCCTGCCTTATATTTTGAAACTCACTTCTGACCCAGTCCTTAATTGAGAATAATTTTGGCGTTAGTGTTATTATTTGAAGGCTCCTTATTGCTGCTGATTTGTCTCTCTAATTCATTTATTGCCTGTTCATGTTCTTTTTCAGCCCTAAGATATCTTGTTTTTAAAGTTTTATTTTCGTTTTGGCACTTTTCATAATCTTCTAAAGCTTTTAATTTAGCCACTAATTTCTGATTATATTCATTTAGAGCAGAAATCTTTTTATTAACTGCTAGACTCTCTAACTTTCTGTCAATAAAGTCTTCTTCGAATTCTCGCAAAGAATAATTTTCACCCCTTAGCTGTTCCAATTGTACATTCTGTCCTGCCATTTGGCTAGACATCTCACAGCTCAAATACATTAGGATCGGCCAAGTTTTGAAAATGATCTCATCGTGCTCTTTTAATTCTTTAGAAAAAATAAAAATAACTACCTTAAAAAAGATAAGAAATTTTAAAACCTCTGGCGCTACAAAAAAAGTTTTTTGTTGCTAAAATTGGAAAATAGAAAAAATGGATGAATGTGATATGACCTACTTGGTTAAAAAACAAAAATTAAAATATCCTTTGGTCTTAGTGACAACTTAAACAACGTATGCTTTATGTGCAAAAAATATGTTTTTATTACATAAAATAAATGGACAAAATAAGAATGAAAATAAAAAATATATAAAAAATATGTATATGCAGATAAAAAAAATATATAGCTGATCAGCTAGTACAATTAAAAATGAATAAGTGCAGTACCAAAAAATAATAAAAATAAAATAAACACAACAGAAATATACAATAGGACTTGATCCAAAGAGAGTTCATAAGCCTTCAAGGGTTAATATGGATTAGATCCAGATCGGAACGAAATCAGAGACTCCTTCAACAGCTGAGAATGTCGAGTGCCAATTGTAGCTGGAAGGGAGCTGAAATGACAATGAATCCAAATCAAAAGAACAGCAGAGAACCAAAATTGAGGTGTTCAATTTTACTTACACCGTGTTTTGGTCTCTGCAGCAGCGGTCAGACAACAGTGGAAGCGGATGTTTCTTTAATATAAAAGCCGATGTCGAATAACTGCTCCACTCAGGGATTCTCACAGTATCGAAGCCGGTCTGTAATGACTACGTCACGTAACGTCAGAGTGGGCGGAGCAACGCGTTTCAGCCCGTTCAGGGCCTTTGTCAAGCTCAAAGCTTGACAAAGGCCCTGAACGGGCTGAAACGCGTTGCTCCGCCCACTCTGACGTTACGTGACGTAGTCATTACAGACCGGCTTCGATACTGTGAGAATCCCTGAGTGGAGCAGTTATTCGACATCGGCTTTTATATTAAAGAAACATCCGCTTCCACTGTTGTCTGACCGCTGCTGCAGAGACCAAAACACGGTGTAAGTAAAATTGAACACCTCAATTTTGGTTCTCTGCTGTTCTTTTGATTTGGATTCATTGTCATTTCAGCTCCCTTCCAGCTACAATTGGCACTCGACATTCTCAGCTGTTGAAGGAGTCTCTGATTTCGTTCCGATCTGGATCTAATCCATATTAACCCTTGAAGGCTTATGAACTCTCTTTGGATCAAGTCCTATTGTATATTTCTGTTGTGTTTATTTTATTTTTATTATTTTTTGGTACTGCACTTATTCATTTTTAATTGTACTAGCTGATCAGCTATATATTTTTTTTATCTGCATATACATATTTTTTATATTTTTTATTTTCATTCTTATTTTGTCCATTTATTTTATGTAATAAAAACATATTTTTTGCACATAAAGCATACGTTGTTTAAGTTGTCACTAAGACCAAAGGATATTTTAATTTTTGTTTTTTAACCAAGTAGGTCATATCACATTCATCCATTTTTTCTATTTTCCAATTTTAGCAACAAAAAACTTTTTTTGTAGCGCCAGAGGTTTTAAAATTTCTTATCTTTTTTAAGGTAGTTATTTTTATTTTTTCTATTTCACTTGTGGAGACAGGGGTTCTCCATTACCTACTGGCATATTGGTATTTTAGAAAATCCTGCGCAGGGTTACACACAATTTTATCTAACCTTCTTTTAATTCTTTGCATTGACTAAGCTTCAGTAAAACTTGGTATAATTCACCATCTTTAACCCACATATCTTTAACTAAACCCTTGGCCTTAGCCTTAAACCCCTTGATATAAGTGTATAGATCATCCCCAATATCAAGCCTGTTCCTGAGGTGGTTCATGGCCTCTATTTTAAGAGTTCCTGCCTGAACCATTTCATGAACAGAGGATCTTGGGGAGGGCACATTTTCATCATGTACAGATGCGCTAGAGTAGCTTTTTGTTGAAGACATAGCTATTTTAGTATGGTATTTCATAAGATAAAAATGCTTGTTTAATTTCTAAGAAATCACTGTTTGCACAGTATAATTTTATTATTAAGAATCCTAATTTACTACACAAAACAATATCGCTGTGAAAAATATCACTGATCGTCAGCCATGCCTCCAACGTGTTATATATCTTAGACTACAATCAGATAGATTAAGAGTTTTGCGTTATGAGTATAACGCTGCTTTTTCCCTACCACAGCTATTTTGGCCGTCACGCAACGTCAGTACCACACTTTTAAAAAAGTCCTTTTTCAATGGGACTTCCATAGCGCCGGTATTACGAGTTTGGCCTGGGAGGCCAAAAAGTGAGCGGTACAGCCTATACCAACAAGATTTGTACCGCCAGCTAAAGTCAGTAGTTATGAGTTTTACTTTACAAAGCTGTACCATAAAACTCATAACTAAAGTATTAAAAAGTACACTAACACCCATAAACTACCTATTAACCCCTAAACCGAGGTTTTTTTGGGTGGGTTTTATTTTTAGATTAGGATCTGGGCATGTAAAAGAGCTAAATGCCCTTTTAAGGGCAATGCCCATACAAATGCCCTTTTCAGGGCAATGGGGAACTTAGTTTTTTTTTAGATTGTTATTTTTGTTTGGAGGGGTTGGTTGTGTGGGTGGTGGGTTTTACTGTTGGCGGGGGTGTTTGTATTTTGTTTTACAGGTAAAAGAGCTGAATTCTTTGGGGCAATGCCACACAAAAGGTCCTTTTAAGGGCCATTGGTAGTTTATTGTAGGCTTTTTTTTATTTTGGGGGGGGTCTTTTTTATTTTAATAGGACTATTAGATTAGTTGTAATTCTTTTTTAGTTTTGATAATTTGTTTCTTATTTTTCGTAATTTAGTGTTTTGTTTTTTTTGTAATTTAGTTATTTTATTTTTAGTTATGTTAGTGTTTAGTTTTTTTCGTAATGTTAGGTTTTAGTGTAGGCCAGGTTAGGGTTTTTTTTCACAGGTAATTTTGTATTTATTTTAACTAGGTAGTTATTAAATATTTAATAACTATTTACTAACCAGTCTACCTAGTTAAAATAAATACAAACTTACCTGTGAAATAAAAATAAAACCTAAGCTAGCTACAATATAACTATTAGTTATATTGTAGCTAGCTTAGGTTTTATTTTACAGGTAAGTATTTAGTTTTAAATAGGTATTATTTAGTTAATAATTGTAACTTTAATTATCTATATTTTAATTATGTTAAAGTTAGGGTGTGTTAGGCTTAGGGTTACGTTAGGGTTACATTAGGGTTAGTGTTAGGTTTAGGGGTTAATGGATTTATTTAGCAGTAGTGATGTGGGAGGCCAGAGGTTTAGGGGTTAATAACTTTAGTATAGTGGCGGCGACATCGGGAGTGGCAGATTAGGGGTTAATAACTGTATGTAGGTGGCGGTGATGTCAGGGGCAGCAGATTAGGGGTTGATAACTGTATGTAGATGGCGGCGATATCGGGGACGGCAGATTAGGGGTTAATAACTGTATGTAAGCGGCGGCGATGTCGGGGCGGCAGAATAGGGGTTAATAACTGTATGTAGGTGGCAGCAATGTCGGGGGCGGCAGATTAGGGGTTAATAACATTATGTAGGTGGCGGCGGTGTCGGGGGTGGCAGGTTAGGGGTGTTTAGACTCGGGGTTTATGTCAGGGTGTTAGGTTTAAACGTAACTTTTTATTTGCCAATAGACATCAATGGGACTGCGTTACAGAGCTTTTCATTCCACGATTGCAGGTGTTTTTTTGCTGGCTCTCCCCATTGATGTCTATGGGGAAATCGTACACGAGCACGTCAAAGCAGTGCTTGATTTCAGTGCAGTATGGAGCTCCATATCACCCGCACAAGCCTGCTTTTTTTTAAACCTGTAATAGCAGCGCTATAGGGAGGAGAAATAACGCCGCTTTTGTGGCGGTCTTTAAAATCCCTATAGCGCTCAAAACTCGTAATCTAGCTGTTTGTCTTTTGCTTATAGGAGTAATCTGATTTTTGGTAACTTAGACCAGCAGGCATCTTATTAACATGTGAGTGAGGGCCCATTTGTTTGTAATTCCATTCACCAAAGTATAAACAAAATCTTAGACAATGGGAATCCACTCTTTTGAGTAAGGACAAAAGGTCTCTTTTTTATGTTGACAAACACCCCAGATGACTTCCTCTGTAAAGTTAACTATTGGACAACATATGATCCAAGATATGTTACATTGTTATCTTATGAAAACAAGAAAATAGAGAGACGCACTCACTGAGACAGAGCAATAGCTAGAAAAACTTGTGTGCTTGTCCACAAAGCAAGGGCCACTCAGGGTGCAGTCTCTTTTTGCACACTATGCCTTTTCACAGAGAAAAAATATCCTGTAGCGTAGCAGTCGGATCCTGTCCAATAACAGTCCAGCACCGAAATACCAGGCAATTCTTCTCTGAACAAGACAAACAACAAACTCCAGACGTACGTTTCGGCCTCTCTTGGTCCTCGTCAGTGAGGTGCAGTTGCATATCTCTAAGGCATGTGTGCAAGGAGTCCATATCTGGTTCTCCCCTTTTATTCTTAGGGAAACCTAAGAGCAATTTACATAAAGACAAGAAAATAGAGAGACGCACTCACTGAGACAGAACAATAGCTAGAAAAACTTCTGTGCTTGTCCATAAAGCAAGTGCCAGTCAGGGTGCAGTCTCTTTTTGCACACTATGGCCTCTAGTTATCAAGCCGTCAACCGCAAATATGCTGGAATTCCGCAGCGTATTTGTGGCGAGGCTGATTCGCCTTAGTTATCAAAGGCTAGAGACCGGCAAAAGTAGAATCTAGTGATGTAAGCTACGATCCGCCAGTCTCAGTCTGACTGCTTTTGCTAGTTATCAAAGAACTAGCAGGTACGCTCGGCACTTTTCCGGCCCAGCGTACCTGGTTCTCAATCCGCCGCCCTGGAGGAGGCGAATCCCATATGAATCAATGGGAGTCTGACAGCAGCGAAAGCTCATTTTCGCTGCTGCCCGATATCCCTTTGATTTCTATTGGAACGTCTGCACCTAACACCCTAACATGTACCCCAAGTCTAAACACCCCTAACCTGTCCCCCCTACACCGCCGCCGCCTACATTAAACTTATTAACCCCTAAACCGCCGCTCCCGGAGCCCACCGCAACTAAATAAACTTACTAACCCCTAAACCGCCGCTCCCGGAGCCCACCGCAACTAAATAAACTTACTAACCCCTAAACCGCCGCTCCCAGAGCCCACTGCAACTAAATAAACTTACTAACCCCTAAACTGCCGCTCCCGGACCCCGCAGCAACTATAATAAATATATTAACCCCTAAACCGCCGCTCCCGGACCCAGCCGCCACCTACATAATACCTATTAACCCCTAATCTGCTGCCCCCTATACCGCCCCCACCTATATTAAATTTATTAACCCCTATCCTGCCCCCCCTTATACCGCCGCCATCTATCTTAAAGTTGTTAACCCCTATCCTGCCCCCCCTATACCGCCGCCACCTATATTAAACTTATTAACCCCTATCCTGCCCCCCCTACACCGCCGCCACTATATTCGAGGAATTCGAGGGACGCCATCTTGGATGACATCCCTTAAAGGAACCTTCATTCGTCGGGTAGTCGTCGGGGCAGCAGGATGTTCCGCGTTTGAGGTCTGCAAGATGGAGCCGCGGTTGGATGAAGATAGAAGACACCGCTTGGATGAAGACTTCTACCGGATGGAGGACCTCTTCTGCCCTGCTTGGATGAAGACTTCGGCCGGATGGAGGACCTCTTCTTGCCCCGCTTGGATGAAGAATTCGGCTCGGCTGGGTGAAGACGACTCAAGGTAGGGAGATCTTCAGGGGGTTAGTGTTAGGTTTATTTAAGGGGGGTTTGGGTGGGTTAGAGTAGTGGTATGTGGGTGGTGGGTTTTAATGTTGGGGGGGTTGTATTTTTTTTTTACAGGTAAAAGATCTGATTACTTTGGGGCAATGCCCCGCAAAAAGCCCTTTTAAGGGCTGGTAAAAGAGCTGATTACTTTGTAATTTAGAATAGGGTAGGGCATTTTTTTATTTTGGGGGGCTTTATTATTTTATTAGGGGGCTTAGATTAGGTGTAATTAGTTTAAACTTCTTGTAATTCTTTTTTTATTTTCTGTAATTTAGTGTTTGTTTTTTTTGTACTATAGTTTAGTTTATTTAATTGAATTTAATTTTAGGTAATTGTAATTAATTTATTTAATTAATTTAATGATAGTGTAGTGTTAGGTTTAATTGTATTTTAGCTAGGTAGTTATTAAATAGTTAATAACTATTTAATAACTATTGTACCTGGTTAAAATAAATACAAAGTTGCCTGTAAAATAAAAATATATCCTAAAATAGCTACAATGTAATTATTAATTATATTGTAGCTATCTTAGTGTTTATTTTACAGGTAAGTATTTATTTTTAAATAGGAATAATTTAGTTAATAATAGTAAGTTTTATTTAGATTTATTTAAATAATATTAAAGTTAAGGGGTGTTAGTGTTAGACTTAGGTTTAGGGGTTAATAAGTTTAATATAGGTGGCAGCGGAGTCCGGGAGCGGCGGTTTAGGGGTTAAACATTTAATTTAGTTGCGGCGGGGTCCGGGAGCAGCGGTTTAGGGGTTAATGAGTTTAATGTAGGTGGCGGCGGTGTAGTGGGGGGCAGGATAGGGGTTAATAAATGTAATGTAGGTGGCGGTGGGCTCCTGGTGCGGCGGTTTAGGGGTTAAACAATTGATTTAGTTGCGGAGGCGTCCGGGATCCGCAGGATAGGGGTTAATAACTTTAATATAGGTGGCGGCGGTATAGGGGGCGGCAGATTAGGGGTTAATAGGTATAATGTAGGTGGCGGCGGGGTCCGGGAGCGGCGGTTTAGGGGTTAATATATTTATTGTTGTTGCGGCGGGGTCCAGGAGCGGTGGTTTAGGGGGTTATAAGTTTATTTAGGTGCGGGGGGCTCCGGGAGCGGCGGTTTAGGGGGTAAAACAGTATAGTTTAGTGTGGGTGCTTAGTGACAGGCTAGCAAGAAAGCTGCGAAGAAGCGATGAGCAGCGAGATCGATGACTGTTAGTTAACAACAGTCCACTGCTCATTGCCCCGTACTTGGTGCGCGGCTTCTTGACAGCTTTCTTGATAACTTTGGCGAATGTAATCAGGTCCGTGGCAGCGATGGTAGGCGAGCTTAGGCGAGCATATTGGGTCGGCGAATGCAGGAAAGTAGACGGCTTCATACATAGAGGCCTATGCCTTTTCACAGAGAAAACATATCCTGTAGCATATCAGTCTGATCCTGCCCAATGAAAGTCCAGCACCGAAATACCAGGCAATTCTTCTCTGAACAAGACAAACAACAAACCCCAGACGTACGTTTCAGCCAGTGAGGTGCAGTTGCATATCTCTAAGGCATGTGTGTAAGGAGTCCATATCTGGTTTTCCCCTTTTACTCTTAGGGAGACCTAAGAGCAATTTACATTAAAACAAGAAAATAGAGAGACGCACTCACTGAGACAGAACAATAGCTAGAAAAACTTGTGTGCTTGTCCACAAAGCAAGTACCACTCAGGGTGCAGTCACTTTTTGCACACTATGCCTTTTCACAGAGAAAAAATATCCTGTTGCATATCAGTCTGATCCTGCCCAATGACAGTCCAGCCCCGAAATACCAGGCAATTCTTCTCTGAACAAGACAAACAACAAATCCCAGATGTACATTTCGGCCTCTCTTGGGCCTCATCAGTGAGGTGCAGTTGCATATCTCTAAGGCATGTGTGCAAGGAGTCCATATCTGGTTTCCCCCTTTTACTCTTAGGGAGGCCTAAGAGCAATTTACATAAAAACAAGAAAATAGAGAGACGCACTCACTGAGACAGAACAATAGCTAGAAAAACTTCTGTGCTTGTCCACAAAGCAAGTACCACTCAGGGTCAGTTTCTCTTGTTATCTTATGAGTCATGGAGGTATGGTAAATGTTAGCCAAATGCTCTTTTTAAAGCATTTGAGTTTGTTTAATTAAAATACCAGATCCAATATGATTTTAAATACATGTCCTGTATCAAATTAATTCTTATTATTATTTGATAATAATCATTTTTCTGATATAGCTAATTCCCCACAAGTGATGTAACACCCCTTTTGTGGTTTATTATTGTCCCAATTGCTTGGTACATCACATGTGATGTTTCTCCCTTTTTTATTTTATCTTTGGATTTATTGTTTGTACTTTTTGAAGCCTTTTTTTGTACTTATATTTTTGTCGATCAGCTGTGTAGGAGGGAGTTTTCCCTTCAGACCAATGGCTTTCAGCTTACTACGTAAATTTGGTTATGCTCAAGTGTTTTCCCACGACTGCCCAAGATTGTTTTTTTTTTCTGATTTGTTCTTAATAAGTATGTTTTTGCATGGTCTCCTTAGATGGCTGTGGGAATTGTTATGTTTATTCCTTTTCCCCAGTTGCGTCTTTTGTTTAGGCATGCCAGCTGATTGGTGATGCGTATGAGTCAGGACCACGCCTCCTCTGGCGATTGAGTAATGATATGCTTGGGACAGTACCACGCCTCCGGTGTTTGATTTGCTTGCTCATTCTTTTGTTAGGAGGTTTCTATGACGATCTTACATGTCTGTTGACGCCCATTTGTTTTTTTGTTTTGACGTCTTGAATAATGATACGTTTTGCCCAACGCCTCCGGTTTGTGATTGGTTTGCTCGCTGTTTGGTTAGAGGTCCCAATGAAGACTTTGCATGTTGGTTCACCCCCACCTAATGCTTTGTTCTGATGGCTTGATCATTTTACTTTGTTACCTTACAGCGGACCGCTGGCTACATACGCTGTTTATTTAAACCAAAATGGTCAAACAATATATAGATTTGTCTCCTGTGTGTTTTTATTTCAATCTAGGATGCCAGTGTGTCTATAATTGTTTGCCTATGTTGATTCATTTCATCATAAGTAGGTGTGTTATAAGCTACCAATGAATTGCTGGTATTTTCGGCCGTATTTTTATTTTTGTTTTCTAAATGAGCTTTGACTGATAGTGTTGTTCTGTTTTGGTATTTATTAGGTTTGTTATTGTTTCAAATGGGGATGCCCTTGGGACAGGTTTTTGTACACCATTATATCTGATATATCAACTTTGTTTTTATTCCATTTTTTCTACACAGCTAATTAGCTGTTTGGTTGCACATGCATTGGTTTTGCACATGCTGCTCTTTAATTGGCAGATTGCTTGTTTGTCCGAGGAAGGGGCTTGTTTACCCCGAAACGTCACATCACAATAAATTGGTTTGTTTGTTGACTGAAGACCAGCGAGGGCTTTATTTTCTTTCTGGACTATATATACAGGGAGTGCAGAATTATTAGGCAAATGAGTATTTTGACCACATCATCCTCTTTATGCATGTTGTCTTACTCCAAGCTGTATAGGCTCGAAAGCCTACTACCAATTAAGCATATTAGGTGATGTGCATCTCTGTAATGAGAAGGGGTGTGGTCTAATGACATCAACACCCTATATCAGGTGTGCATAATTATTAGGCAACTTCCTTTCCTTTGGCAAAATGGGTCAAAAGAAGGACTTGACAGGCTCAGAAAAGTCAAAAATAGTGAGATATCTTGCAGAGGGATGCAGCACTCTTAAAATTGCAAAGCTTCTGAAGCGTGATCATCGAACAATCAAGCGTTTCATTCAAAATAGTCAACAGGGTCGCAAGAAGCGTGTGGAAAAACCAAGGCGCAAAATAACTGCCCATGAACTGAGAAAAGTCAAGCGTGCAGCTGCCAAGATGCCACTTGCCACCAGTTTGGCCATATTTCAGAGCTGCAACATCACTGTAGTGCCCAAAAGCACAAGGTGTGCAATACTCAGAGACATGGCCAAGGTAAGAAAGGCTGAAAGACGACCACCACTGAACAAGACACACAAGCTGAAACGTCAAGACTGGGCCAAGAAATATCTCAAGACTGATTTTTCTAAGGTTTTATGGACTGATGAAATGAGAGTGAGTCTTGATGGGCCAGATGGATGGGCCCGTGGCTGGATTGGTAAAGGGCAGAGAGCTCCAGTCCGACTCAGACGCCAGCAAGGTGGAGGTGGAGTACTGGTTTGGGCTGGTATCATCAAAGATGAGCTTGTGGGGCCTTTTCGGGTTGAGGATGGAGTCAAGCTCAACTCCCAGTCCTACTGCCAGTTTCTGGAAGACACCTTCTTCAAGCAGTGGTACAGGAAGAAGTCTGCATCCTTCAAGAAAAACATGATTTTAATGCAGGACAATGCTCCACCACACGCGTCCAAGTACTCCACAGCGTGGCTGGCAAGAAAGGGTATAAAAGAAGAAAATCTAATGACATGGCCTCCTTGTTCACCTGATCTGAACCCCATTGAGAACCTGTGGTCCATCATCAAATGTGAGATTGCAGAATTATTAGGCAAGTTGTATTTTTGAGGATTAATTTTATTATTGAACAACAACCATGTTCTCAATGAACCCAAAAAACTCATTAATATCAAAGCTGAATAGTTTTGGAAGTAGTTTTTAGTTTGTTTTTAGTTATAGCTATTTTAGGGGGATATCTGTGTGTGCAGGTGACTAATACTGTGCATAATTATTAGGCAACTTAACAAAAAACAAATATATACCCATTTCAATTATTTATTTTTACCAGTGAAACCAATATAACATCTCAACATTCACAAATATACATTTCTGACATTCAAAAACAAAACAAAAACAAATCAGTGACCAATATAGCCACCTTTCTTTGCAAGGACACTCAAAAGCCTGCCATCCATGGATTTTGTCAGTGTTTTGATCTGTTCACCATCAACATTGCGTGCAGCAGCAACCACAGCCTCCCAGACACTGTTCATAGAGGTGTACTGTTTTCCCTCCTTGTAAATCTCACATTTGATGATGGACCACAGGTTCTCAATGGGGTTCAGATCAGGTGAACAAGGAGGCCATGTCATTAGATTTTCTTCTTTTATACCCTTTCTTGCCAGCCACGCTGTGGAGTACTTGGACGTGTGTGATGGAGCATTGTCCTGCATGAAAATCATGTTTTTCTTGAAGGATGCAGACTTCTTCCTGTACCACTGCTTGAAGAAGGTTTCTTCCAGAAACTGGCAGTAGGACTGGGAGTTGAGCTTGACTCCATCCTCAACCCGAAAAGGCCCCACAAGCTCATCTTTGATGATACCAGCCCAAACCAGTACTCCACCTCCACCTTGCTGGCGTCTGAGTCGGACTGGAGCTCTCTGCCCTTTACCAATCCAGCCACGGGCCCATCCATCTGGCCCATCAAGATTCCCTCTCATTTCATCAGTCCATAAAACCATATTTCTTGGCCCAGTCTTGACGTTTCAGCTTGTGTGTCTTGTTCAGTGGTGGTCGTCTTTCAGCCTTTCTTACCTTGGCCATGTCTCTGAGTATTGCACACCTTGTGCTTTTGGGCACTCCAGTGATGTTGCAGCTCTGAAATTTGGCCACACTGGTGGAAAGTGGCATCTTGGCAGCTGCATGCTTGACTTTTCTCAGTTCATGGGCAGTTATTTTGCGCCTTGGTTTTTCCACACACTTATTGCGACCCTGTTGACTATTTTGAATGAAACGCTTGATTGTTCGATGATCACGCTTCAGAAGCTTTGCAATTTTAAGAGTGCTGCATCCCTCTGCAAGATATCTCACTATTTTTGACTTTTCTGAGCCTGTCAAGTCCTTCTTTTGACCCATTTTGCCAAAGGAAAGGAAGTTGCCTAATAATTATGCACACCTGATATAGGGTGTTGATGTCATTAGACCACACCCCTTCTCATTACAGAGATGCACATCACCTAATATGCTTAATTGGTAGTAGGCTTTCGAGCCTATACAGCTTGGAGTAAGACAACATGCATAAAGAGGATGATGTGGTCAAAATACTCATTTGCCTAATAATTCTGCACTCCCTGTATATATAAAAGGAACATTATCTTTTATGTGAAGAATATAGGAATCTGAAGTACTCCTAAGGCACCATCTGCTTTAGAGCAGTTAATCTAGCGCAGTGTCTGGTTAGCGTGCAAGTGATAACTGAAAAAAACTTTTTCATTATGCCCCATAGGAGTCTATGGGGAGAGGGAGTTAGTGCGGTCGCATTATCTGAGGTCCTGAAGTTAGTGCGTTAGTTTTTCGCTCACATGCTAACTTTCAAATTGTATTATGCTCGCTAATTCAGTCTCGCTAATGTTTTTTTACTTGAAAGCACTTGCTAGATCGATATTTGTCATCTGGGCCTTTAATTGGTATTAGTATAATTTTAATGTGTGCTTTAATTGCAATTTTTGCATCGTATTATCAACACACTTTTTTTAATTCAACAATTGTATTTATCATTAAATTGTAATATATGTCTCTCATTCATATATGGAAAAGTAGGTTATAAACCAAAGCAAAATACATAGCTATTAATGTAAAATGAGGGACCTCATAGTACTGATGGATCTTGTTAGAAAAGCTTTAATCAGCCTTTAAAGGGCAAGTTTACTGAGTTTCTCAGTTCTCCTATCATATATAGTATGATTTCTAACAACCTGATGCTGAGTTCTTATCTCTTGAACACTCCAGTTATAGCTGGAATTACATAGCAAATACATTTAGGTAATCCTAAGTAAGACCCAGACGTACAGAGTCCAAGGAGACTGAATCGCGTAGATAGCTAAAAGGAGAATGGTACATGGAAGTTACATATATATATATATATATATATATATATATATATATAGAGAGAGAGAGAGAGAGAGAGAGAGAGAGAGAGAGAGAGAGATAGAGTGAGATAGATAGATAGATAGATAATGTAAATATGAATATTAAGAACACACAATCTCAATCTTAAATTATATATATATATATATATATATATAATTTATATATATTTACTAATACTATATGTAAAAATTACATATCTAAGGACATACTAGAAGATAAGTACATTCACACTTACAGTTTACCAACATATTCTGGCATTGTACTTTACAATACATATACACTAAGCTATGTATTTACATCTATATTATATACCCACAATCCGTCAGCTCCTATAGGTGTATTATTTATGTTAAATTCACTATTGTATTGTAAGAATATGGATTGAGTTTCTTTTGTCACATGTAAATTGTATTGTCATACAGTACTGTGTAAAGGGATCATTTATATTACTCCTTCGATGTAGGTGGCGATATTGCTTTGAATATATCAGAGAAGAATCGCCACCCACTGAAATGTATGGTAAAACGCCTCTTGGCAATGCTGCCTTTAAACAGTATTGCTGGCCCTATTGAATATTTTGCCGGCTTTCTCATCATTGCAACGGATCCCTTTTGAATAATGCACCGCCTCGTGTCGCTTTTGATCATCGGGCCGCAGAGTGACATGTCAGTGAAAGAAAATGTCTCAAAAAATGTGGGAAATTAAAAAATACCATGAAGAAAACATGGCTGGCAAATAAGTGTTACATATAATGATGTATTAAAAACAAAGATTAGCTTAAGAATAATAGTCAAATGTATTTTTAAAAACTAGGAGGTTAATCATTATCTTTCTGATATGTTTTTTCCAACAGAACAAAGAAATAAAATACCAGCGCTTGTAAATATTACTCACTAAGAATAGTGAAGTATATAACAACCGTCTATAAATATCCTCCTTTTATTAATTATAAAATGAAATTAGTATAAGCTAAAATTAGCTAAAAAAAGAGAGAAATTGCACAGTGTATCATCTCTTTAAGTTAATGCTGCTTTCTGTAATATAGAATATCCACACTGTTATCCTTTGGAGTAAAAGCTTAAAACAAACACAAAACACAGTAGCGCTTTAGACTTAAGTGTAGTGTTTAATATAAATGTATAGTAGTCGTGCTGCTAAAGTTCAAAGATTGATACGCCAGAACTTATTCAGCAGTACGTATATATGATGGTGAAACTTATGGGAAAGGATGATGACTTCAACGTATTGAGAGAAATGTCTTGTAATACTCAATGCTTCTTCTGGACTCGGCCGGACTTTCTCAAGAGGTAATAGACAAAGTTTGTCTCAAGGAGATTTAAAAGGCCAGTACAACTTGATTGGCTGAAACAAATGTCAATCACAGGACCTGGGGTAATGTAATTACATGACTTCATGCTCAAATCATATGCTGATTAGTAAGTAAATGAGTTGCTCCGAAATAATGGACCAATACACCTAAACCCTCAGTTATTGCATGCTAATAAGTGGATTTGTCTGTCAAGTTCATAGATAGACTAATCGCTCATGTTGAGTATATACAATATGTAAACAACGTTCACATGTGGATTTTGCATCTGGTTAAACATGCAACTTAACACTCTTTAAATATATATATATGCTCCTAAGTACTATATAATAATTGTTAGTACATATCCTAAGTAGATGTGTCTATTATGACTATCGCAAGGGTTAAAATCACACCCATACACTATTAACTCCTAAACTGTAACAACTCACCTACAAAAATACATCCAACACTTTTTACCCCATAAACTGCCACAACCTTTATCAGAAAACTAACCAAAACAATTAACACCTAAACTGCCACAACACCAACCCAAAGAAATTACATAAAATAAGAAACAGCTTACTAAAAATTAAAAAACAGTTACCAACTAAAACCCTATCCAAATAAAACCATATCCAAGTAAAGTGCCCCAAAAATTAAAAGCCACATAAAAAACCCTATTGTAAAACTATAGCCACCCCAAAAATAAAAAACCCCGTCCTAAGACTAAACACGCTAAAAATTAAAAGCTCCCTAAAAACCTAAGCAATAGGCCATAAAAACAGAAAGCCTCCTAAAAGATAATAAAAAAAATCCTCTAAAATTAAAAAAAAAACTCCCCCCAAAAAATTTGTACTTAAAATATATTATTGTTATTGGTAACTTAGGGGGTCTTAGGTTAGTAGTTTGGGGGTTAATGATGTAGGAGGTTATTTTTGATGGGTTGTGGCAGTTTATAGGTTAATTGTTTAGGGGTATTTTTGTGTAAGGGTTGTGGAACTTTAAGGGATAATAGTTTAGGAGGTATATTTGTGCTGGAATTGTTGTGGATTTTAGAAGTTAATAGTTTAGGGGGAATTTATTTTGTTTAGGTGATGAAAGTGTGATGTGGCATATGTTAGGGCAATGTGTATGTAGATGATTATTTTTGTTGTGTAACAAATAATGCTCACAAAATTTGCAAGGCTCAAAAAATTAACCAATTACTTGTAATATTGATAGTGCTAATAGCGCTCCTTACTTTTTTGCACTCTTTGTCAGTTTGATTTTCAAGCGATTACAATTCCAAAATATATTTTTTCCCCACAAAAAAGGTATTTTCTAGACAATTTTGCAAAAAACTTTTTTCGTTGGTTAAATCACCATTATAAGCAGAAAATGAAATGCTCTAAATTGTTACAGCATGTAATTCTAAGACGATTGACCCTGCACTTCTGTTTGTTTAACCCCTGCAAAGTGGTTAAACACACAGTACAAATACCACTAAGGAATCGCAGAGCACTGCTGGTCCAGAGCATAAAACACCAATGATTCAATCAGTAGCACTAGTCGCATGACTCAGATGTGTAACTAGCTTATTGGATCAACAGAGTTTTCTACTTGTGACCAGCAGTGCTCTGCACATTCCAAGAGATACTTCAGCTGTGTGTTTAAAGGGACACTGAACCCAAATTTTTTCTTTCGTCATTCAGATAGAGCATGAAATTTTAAGCAACTTTCTAATTTACTCCTATTATCAAATTTTCTTCATTCTCTTGGTATCTTTATTTGCAAGAATGTAAGTTTAGATGCCGGACCATTTTTGGTGAACAACCTGGGTTGTCCTTGCTGATTGGTGTATAAATTCATCCACCAATAAAAAAATGCTATCCAGAGTGCTGAACCAAAAAAAAGCTTAGATGCCTTCTTTTTCAAATAAAGATAGCAAGAGAACGAAGAAAAATAGATAATAGGAGTAAATGAAAAAGTTGCTTAAAATTGCATGCTCTATCTGAATCACGAAAGAAAAAATTGGGGTTCAGTGTCCCTTTAACTCCTTTGTGGGGATTAAACACATAGTAGTGCAAGATCGATAGTCTGAAAATTACAAACGGATTAATGTATTTAGGGACAGATTATGAGTGCATGAACGAAAAAACTAAATTTATGCTTACCTAATAAATTTATTTATTTCTGGATATGGTGAGTCCACGGCTTTAGTAATTACTGTTGGGAATATCACTCCTGGCCAGCAGGAGGAGGCAAAGAGTACTACAGTTAAACTGCTAAGTATCACTTCCTTACCCACAACCCCCACTCATTCAACCAAAGGGAAACAGAGAAAAAGGAATAACACAAGGTATAGAGGTGCCTGAGGTTATAGTCAAAAGAACAACTGTCTTAAAATAAAGGGTAGGGCCGTGGACTCACCATATCCGGAAATAAATAAATTTATCAGGTACGCATACATTTTGTTTTCTTTCCTAAGATATGGTGAGTTCACGGCTTGAGTAATTACTGTTGGGAATCAATACCCAAGCTGGAGGACACAGATAAATAGAGAGGGACAAAACAGGCAGTCCTACACAGAAGGCACCACCGCTTGAAGAACCTTTCTCCCAAAAGAAGTCTCAGCCGAGGCAAAAGTATCACATTTGTAAAATTTAGAGAAAGTATGTAGAGAAGACCAAGTTGCAGCCTTGCAAATTTGTTTCACAGAAGCTTCATTTTTGAAAGCCCAAGAAGAGGAAACAGCTCTTGTGGAATGAGCCATACTTCTCTCAGGAGGCTGCAGTTCAGCAGTCTCATAAGCAAACAAATTATACTTCGTAACCAAAATGAAAGAGTAATAGCAGTAGCTTTCTGACCTTTACGTTTCCTAGAAAAACAGACAAAAAGGGCAGAGGCCTGGCAAAAATCCATAGTCAGAGGTATACCCCAGCGCCAACTATACCTTATTGCCTAGGGCAGTGATACCTAGCTATCACCTGGTAGTAAACAATGTATAAAGGGTGTGCCCAGGCGCCAGACAAACGGAGGCTAAGGTTAAAATACAATGTTGTTTAATGCATAACAATTTAAAACAGCTTAAAAACAATAGAAATGATTAGCATGGATCTACGCCTAGAATATTGCAATTGCTCAAAAGTAAAAACAATAAAAACACAATGATGAAGCCTACAAAATCAATAGTCACCTGTAAGTAGAATTTAAGAGCACGTACAACATCCAAATTGTGTAAGAAACATTCTTTTGAAGAAGAAGGATTAGGACCAGGGTCGGCTCCAGAACAAATGAAATGGGGGGGGGGCATTTTTTTTCACGAGGGGGCACGCATTTAAAAAGCATGTATGAGAGTCAAAATAAGAGCAGACCTACTGTGGCAGTCCAGGGGTTACATTTATCAGATCTCTGGCTGTGCAGGAGTTAGATTTGTTTATATTTCTGGAAGTGCAGCGGTTACATGTGTCATATCTCAAGGAGTATAGGGGTTACATTTATAAGATGTCTGGCAGTGCCGCAGCAGTTACATTTACCAGATTTATGGCAGTGCAGGGGTTACTTTTGCCATATCTCAGGAATTTCTCCCACATATGACACAGCCAGTGGACACTGTTTGCATGTGTAGCTCTACCAATGACCCTACTAATGATCAAATAAGCTTTTATGTGACAATAAGTTTGAGTGCCAAGCAGTACATTACTTGTACAGATATTATTAATGATATTTACCAGCACACACACAGTATATACAGTATGTATATACACACAAATTATATATATATATATATATATATATATATATATATATATATATATATATATATACACACACACACACACATACATATACACACATATATATATATACACACACACATACACACAGTATATATGTATATACACATATATATATATATATACACACACAAACAATATATAAATATACACACAGTGTGTGTATATATATATATATATATATATATATATATATATATATATATATAATAAAACAACCTTGGGGACAAATAGGAGATGTTTTGAAACATGTAAATAATAAACATAAGGCTATTTCACTCATTGTCTCACAGCTACATTTGAAGTGTGTGTATGTGAGCACCTATAATCTGACACACATTTTACACTGATCACTGCAGATAAAGCAGGCACAATGCACACTTGTTTTGTGTGACCTGCAGTGGGGAAACCAAGGAATTCCCAATTTGCTTCTTTATCTGTGGCTGCCAGGATATAAAGCACAATAGGGAAGGGATTCTACTCTCACACACACATTGGTTATACGGCTGTGTTTTCACAAAATTACTTCTGCCTTCCCTCTCACTGACTGTTAGCTTCTCCCAGAACTTCCAGCAGAGGTCTGATGATGTCATCATCTCACTTCAGCTCTGTAGTAAGTGGGCTAGCAGGAGGAGGGGCAGTGCAAGTCCTAGGTTAACTGAGTGAGCACCAGCAGGGAAATGCAACTTTATTTGTTATCTGGTTGTAAATAGAGGAGAGTAAAGAGATTAGCTGGGCCCTCCTAAGTGGCGGATCTCCAGGGTCCAGTGGATGCAAATGGTTTATGCGACATTTGGGACCCTGGACATTCCGTCACTTTTAAAATGTAAATAAAAAAATAAAATAAAAAATTTAAAATCACTTTTTTTGCCCTGGGGGGCACAGAATTCCATTTGGGTGGGCATTGCCCCCCCTTAGAGCCGACCCTGATTAGGACACAGAGAGGGAACAACAATTTCCTGATTGATATTTCTATTAAAAACAACCTTAGGAAGGAAACCTAACTTACGGCTAGATTTAGAGTTCGGCGGTAGCCGTCAAAACCAGCGTTAGAGGCTCCTAACGCTGGTTTTGGGCGCCCGCTGGTATTTGGAGTCAGTGATTAAAGGGTCTAACGCTCACTTTTCAGCCGCGACTTTTCCATACCGCAGATCCCCCTACGCCATTTGCGTAGCCTATCTTTTCAATGGGATCTTTCTAACGCTGGTATTTAGAGTCGTTTCTGCAGTGAGCGTTAGAGCTCTAACGACAAGATTCCAGCCGCCTGAAAATAGCAGGAGTTAAGAGCTTTCTGGCTAACGCCGGTTTATAAAGCTCTTAACTACTGTACCCTAAAGTACACTAACACCCATAAACTACCTATGTACCCCTAAACCGAGGTCCCCCCACATCGCCGCCACTCGATTAAAAATTTTAACCCCTAATCTGCCGACCGCCACCTACGTTATACTTATGTACCCCTAATCTGCTGCCCCTAACACCGCCGACCCCTGTATTATATCTATTAACCCCTAACTTGCCCCCCACAACGTCGCCGCAAGCTACTTAAAATAATTAACCCCTAATCTTCCGACCGCAAATCGCCGCCACCTACGTTATCCCTATGTACCCCTAATCTGCTACCCCTAACATCGCCGACCCCTATGTTATATTTATTAACCCCTAATCTGCCCCCCACAACGTCGCCGACACCTACCTACACTTATTAACCCCTAATCTGCCGAGCGGACCTGAGCGCTACTATAATAAAGTTATTAACCCCTAATCCGCCTCACTAACCCTATCATAAATAGTATTAACCCCTAATCTGCCCTCCCTAACATCGCCGACACCTACCTTCAATTATTAACCCCTAATCTGCCGACCGGAGCTCACCGCTATTCTAATAAATGTATTAACCCCTAAAGCTAAGTCTAACCCTAACACTAACACCCCCCTAAGTTAAATATAATTTTTATCTAACGAAATAAATTAACTCTTATTAAATAAATAATTCCTATTTAAAGCTAAATACTTACCTGTAAAATAAATCCTAATATAGCTACAATATAATTTATAATTATATTATAGCTATTTTAGGATTAATATTTATTTTACAGGCAACTTTGTAATTATTTTAACCAGGTACAATAGCTATTAAATAGTTAAGAACTATTTAATAGTTACCTAGTTAAAATAATAACAAATTTACCTGTAAAATAAATCCTAACCTAAGATATAATTAAACCTAACACTACCCTATCAATAAAATAATTAAATAAACTACCTACAATTACCTACAATTAACCTAACACTACACTATCAATAAATTAATTAAACACAATTGCTACAAATAAATAAAATTAAATAAACTATCTAAAGTACAAAAAATAAAAAAGAACTAAGTTACAGAAAATAATAAAATATTTACAAAGATAAGAAAAATATTACAACAATTTTAAACTAATTACACCTACTCTAAGCCCCCTAATAAAATAACAAAGCCCCCCAAAATAAAAAATTCCCTACCCTATTCTAAAATACAAATATTACAAGCTCTTTTACCTTACCAGCCCTGAACAGGGCCCTTTGCGGGGCATGCCCCAAGAATTTCAGCTCTTTTGCCTGTAAAAAAAAACATACAATACCCCCCCCCAACATTACAACCCACCACCCACATACCCCTAATCTAACCCAAACCCCCCTTAAATAAACCTAACACTACCCCCCTGATGATCTTCCTACCTTGTCTTCACCATGCCAGGTTCACCGATCCGTCCTGGCTCCAAGATCTTCATCCAACCCAAGCGGGGGCTAGACATCCACTGAAGAAGTCCAGAAGAGGGTCCAAAGTCTTCCTCCTATCCGGCAAGAAGAGGACATCCGGACCGGCAAACATCTTCTCCAAGCGGCATCTTCTATCTTCTTCCATCCGATGACGACCGGCTCCATCTTGAAGACCTCCAGCGCGGATCCATCCTCTTCTTCCGACGACTAGACGACGAATGACGGTTCCTTTAAGGGACGTCATCCAAGATGGCGTCCCTCGAATTCCGATTGGCTGATAGGATTCTATCAGCCAATCGGAATTAAGGTAGGAATTTTCTGATTGGCTGATGGAATCAGCCAATCAGAATATAGTTCAATCCGATTGGCTGATCCAATCAGCCAATCAGATTGAGCTCGCATTCTATTGGCTGTTCCGATCAGAAGAGGATGGATCCGCGCTGGAGGTCTTCAAGATGGAGCCGGTCGTCATCGGATGGAAGAAGATAGAAGATGCCGCTTGGAGAAGATGTTTGCCGGTCCGGATGTCCTCTTCTTGCCGGATAGGAGGAAGACTTTGGAGCCTCTTCTGGACTTCTTCAGTGGATGTCTAGCCCCCGCTTGGGTTGGATGAAGATCTTGGAGCCAGGACGGATCGGTGAACCTGGCATGGTGAAGACAAGGTAGGAAGATCATCAGGGGGGTAGTGTTAGGTTTATTTAAGGGGGGTTTGGGTTAGATTAGGGGTATGTGGGTGGTGGGTTGTAATGTTGGGGGGGGGTATTGTATGTTTTTTTTTACAGGCAAAAGAGCTGAAATTCTTGGGGCATGCCCCGCAAAGGGCCCTGTTCAGGGCTGGTAAGGTAAAAGAGCTTGTAATATTTGTATTTTAGAATAGGGTAGGGAATTTTTTATTTTGGGGGGCTTTGTTATTTTATTAGGGGGCTTAGAGTAGGTGTAATTAGTTTAAAATTGTTGTAATATTTTTCTTATCTTTGTAAATATTTTATTATTTTCTGTAACTTAGTTCTTTTTTATTTTTTGTACTTTAGCTAGTTTATTTAATTGTATTTATTTGTAGCAATTGTGTTTAATTAATTTATTGATAGTGTAGTGTTAGGTTAATTGTAGGTAATTGTAGGTAGTTTATTTAATTATTTTATTGATAGGGTAGTGTTAGGTTTAATTATATCTTAGGTTAGGATTTATTTTACAGGTAAATTTGTTATTATTTTAACTAGGTAACTATTAAATAGTTCTTAACTATTTAATAGCTATTGTACCTGGTTAAAATAATTACAAAGTTGCCTGTAAAATAAATATTAATCCTAAAATAGCTATAATATAATTATAAATTATATTGTAGCTATATTAGGATGTATTTTACAGGTAAGTATTTAGCTTTAAATAGGAATTATTTATTTAATAAGAGTTAATTTATTTCGTTAGATAAAAATTATATTTAACTTAGGGGGGTGTTAGTGTTAGGGTTAGACTTAGCTTTAGGGGTTAATACATTTATTAGAATAGCGGTGAGCTCCGGTCGGCAGATTAGGGGTTAATAATTGAAGGTAGGTGTCGGCGATGTTAGGGAGGGCAGATTAGGGGTTAATACTATTTATGATAGGGTTAGTGAGGCGGATTAGGGGTTAATAACTTTATTATAGTAGCGCTCAGGTCCGCTCGGCAGATTAGGGGTTAATAAGTGTAGGCAGGTGTCGGCGACGTTGTGGGGGGCAGATTAGGGGTTAATAAATATAACATAGGGGTCGGCGATGTTAGGGCAGCAGATTAGGGGTACATAGGGATAACGTAGGTGGCGGCGGTTTACGGAGCGGCAGATTAGGGGTTAAAAGTGTAATGCAGGGGTCAGCGATAGCGGGGGCGGCAGATTAGGAGTTAATAAGTGTAAGGTTAGGGGTGTTTAGACTCGGGGTACATGTTAGGGTGTTAGGTGCAGACGTAGGAAGTGTTTCCCCATAGGAAACAATGGGGCTGCGTTAGGAGCTGAACGCTGCTTTTTTGCAGGTGTTAGGTTTTTTTTCAGCTCAAACAGCCCCATTGTTTCCTATGGGAGAATCGTGCACGAGCACGTTTTTGATGCCGGCCGCGTCCGTAAGCAACTCTGGTATCGAGAGTTGCATTTGCGGTAAAAATGCTCTACGCTCCTTTTTTGGAGCCTAACGCAGCATTTGTTTGAACTCTCGATACCAGAGTTAAATTTATGGTGCGGCCAGAAAAAAACCCGCGGAGCGTTAACAGCCCTTTTACCGCCAAACTCCAAATCTAGCCGTTAGTATGAAGAACCGCCTTATCAGCATGAAAAATAAGATAAGGGGAATCACACTGCAGAGCTGAGAGTTCTGAGACTCTTCGAGCAGAAGAGATAGCAACAAGAAACAAAACCTTCCAAGATAACAACTTAAAGTCTATGGAATGCATCGGCTCAAATGGAGCCAGCTGTAAAACTTTAAGTACAAGGTTAAGGCTCCAAGGAGGAGCAACAGACTTAAAGACAGGCCTGATTCTGACCAAGGCCTGACAAAAAGATTGCACATCTGGCACATCTGCCAAATGTTTATGTAGTAAAACTGATAAAGCAGAAATTTGACCCTTCAGGGTACTCACTGACAATTGCTTCTCCAGGCCTTCCTGAAGAAAAGATAAAATTATAGGAATTCTATTTCTACTCCAAGAGTAGCTCTTGGATTCACACCAATAAATATATTTACGCCATATCTTGTGGTAAATCTTTCTAGTAACAGGCTTGTGAGCCTGAATCATGGTCTCAATGACCGACTCAGAAAAACCACACTTAGAATAAAGGGACACTGAACCCAATTTTTTTTATTGTGTGATTCAGATAGAGCATGCAATTTAAAGCAACTTTCTAATTTACTCCTATTATCAATTTTTCGTCGTTCTCTTGCTATCTTTATTTGAAAAGGAAGGCATCTAAGCTTTTTTTTTTGGTTCAGTACTATGGACAGCAATTTTTTATTGGTGGATGAATTTATCCACCAATCAGCAAGGACAACCCAGGTTGTTCACCAAAAAGGGGCAGGCGTCTAAACTTACATTCTTGCATTTCAAATAAAGATACCAAGAGAATGAAGAACATTTGATAATAGGAGTAAATTAGAAAGTTGCTTAAAATTTCATGCTCTATCTGAATCACGAAACAAAAAAATTCAGTGTCCCTTTAAGCGTTCAATCTCCAAGCAGTCAGCTTTAGAGAAACGAGATTTGGATGAAGGAAGGGACCCTGAATCAGGAGGTCCTTCCTCAGAGGTAGTCTCCAAGGTGGGAGGGATGACATCTCCACTAGGTCTGCAAATCAGATCCTGCGAGGCTGCGCAGGGGCTATTAGAATCACCGACGCCCTCTCCTGTTTGATACAAGCAATGATTTGTGAAAGGAGAGCAAACGGAGTAAACAGATATGCCAACCTGAAAACCCTAGGAACCACCAGAGCATCTATCAGGATGGCCTGCGGATCTCTTGACCTTGAACCGTACCTTGGAAGCTTGGCGATCTGATGGGACGCCATCAGATCTAACTCTGGCACCCCCCATTTGAGGACTAAGCTGGAAAACACCTCTGGATGGAGTTCCCACCCCCTGGGATGAAAAGTCTGTCTGCTCAGAAAATTCGCTTCCCAGTTGTCTACTCCTGGAATGTGGAAGGCAAATAGAATCTGAGTAACCTTCTTCATGGCTAAGAAGCTCAGAGTTCCTCCCTGGTGATTGATGTAAGCCACACAGGTTATGTTGTCTGACTGGAACCTGATAAACTGGGCTGAGGACAACTGAGGCCAAGGTCAACTCCAAGATGTTGATGGGAAGAGCAGACTCCTCTCGAGTCCAAAGGCCCTGAGCTTTTAACAAGTTCCAGACTGCTCCCCAGCCCAGCAGACTGGTGTCCATTGTCCCGATCACCCAGGAAGGTCTCCGAAAGTATGTGCACTGAGACAGATGTTCCTGAGAAATCCACCACAGGAGAGAGTCCCTTGATGACTGATCTAACTCTATCCTCTGAGATAGATTGCATGGTTGCCATTCCATTGTCTGAGCATACACAACTAGGGGAGCTCTTAAATGGAATTGTCAAAAGGAATGATGTCCATGGATGCCACCATCAGACCGATTACCTCCATACATTGAGCCACTGAAGGATGAGCAGTAGCATGAAGAGAGAGTCAAGAAAAAAATTATTTTGTTTTTCCTGACCGCTGCCAGAAAACTCTTCATCAATAGAAGATATAATCTATTATGGTCCCTAACAATACTACTCTTGTAGCAGGGGAAAGGGAGCTTTTTTCCAAATTCACATTCCATCCGTGGGAATGAAGAAAAGACAACAATATCTCTGTTTGAGATTTTGCTTGTTGAAAAGATGGCGCCTGAACCAATATGTCGCCCAGGTAGGGTGCCACAGCAATTCCACAACAATGGATCACTGCCAAAATAGCCCCTAGAACCTTTGAAAAAATTCTGGGAGCCGTGGCTAGACCAAATCGAAGGGCCAGAAACTGGAAATGTTTGTCCAGAAAGGCAAATCTCAGGAATCTGTGATGATCCCTGTGAATAGTAACATGAAGATACGCATCCTTTAGGTCTATGGTTGTCATGAACTGACCCTCTTGTACTAAAGGAAGAATGGAGCGTATAGTCTCCATCTTGGAGGATGGAACTTTGAGAAGCTTGTTTAGACACTTCAAGTCTAGAATAGGATGGAAAGTTCCCTCTTTTTTGGGAACCACAAATAGGTTGGAGTAGAACCCGAGACCCTGTTCCTGCACTGGAACTGGAACTATCACTCCCAGGGAGGAAAGATGTTGTATACATTTCAAGAACGCCTCTCTCTTTATCTGGTCTGCAGATAATCTTGAGAGAAGGAATCTGCCTCTGGGAGGAAAAGTCTTGAATTCCAATTTGTATGCCTGGGATACTATGTCCACAGTCCAGGGATCTGGAATATCTCATATCCAGGCTTGAGAGAACTGAGAAAGTCTGCCCCCCACCTGATCCTATCCCGGATCGGGGCAAGCCCTTCATGCTGATTTGGAATCAGCTGTGAGTTTCTTTGATTGTTTCCCCTTGTTCCAAGACTGATTGGGTTTTTAAGAAGACTTAGATTGTTCCTGTTTGGAAGAAGAAGGGGAAGGCTTTCCTCTGAAGTTACGAAAGGAAAGAAATTTAATCTGACGTCCTTTAGGCCTATTCTTCTTATCTTGAGGTAGAAAAGACCCTTTTCCACCCGTAATATCAGAGATTTCTGCCAAACCAGGTCCAAACAAGGTTTTGCCCTTGTAAGGAATTGCCAGAAGCTTGACTTTAGAGGAAACGTCCACAGACCAGGATTTCAACCATAACGCCCTGTGGGCTAGAACAGCGAAACTAGAAGTTTTAGCTCCTAGTCTAACAACCTGAAAAATGGCATCTGCAATAAAGGAATTGGCCAATGTAAGAGCTGTCATCCTATCTTGAATTTCATCCAAGGAAGTCTCTACTGGAAGAGAATCAGACAAGGCGTCGAACCAATAAGATGCCGCACTAGTCACAGTGGCAATACACACAGCAGGTTTCCATAGAAGACATTGATGAACATAAATCTTTTTCAAATAAGCCTCTAGCTTCTTGTCCATCATATCCTTAAAAGAGCAGCTATCCTCAATAGGAATAGTGGTTCTCTTAGCCAGAGTGGAAATGGTCCCTTCAACTTTGGGTACAGTATACCAAGGGTTTAATGACAGGAAACATTTTCCTAAAAATGGGAGACGGGGAAAAAGACACCCCTGGTTTCTCCCATTACTGTGAGATAATTTCCCTAGTTTACTAGATTTCTTAGTAGAGTGACAACAGGGGTATCGTTGTCATCTAAAGTGGCTAAAACCTCCTTTAACAATACACAAAGGTGTTCAAGAAGGATACCACTTTGGTCCCAAAAGAAGGCATTATACTGTCCGAATCTGAGATTTCACCTTCAGAAAGTCCCGATGTATCTTCCTCATCAGACTTATAAGAAAAGGGCAACTCTGGAAGCAGAACTGAGGATAGACACCTTACTTTCTGAATTTCTAGATTTCCTTTTGCGTTTTCCCTGTTATCTGGGAATGGCAGCTAATGCCGCAGATACTGCTGAAGATACTGCTGAAGATATCTGGGCAGCAATTTCTGCTTTTAAATAAACTCCACTAGGAGTTATAGAGGAACAGCAGGGCACTGCTTGTGATGCCATTGAGGCTTGGGACATAGCAGGAGAAAGCTGAGGTATGATTTTAACAGCATCATCCTGAGAGACATTAGGCTAAAAAAAAATTACCTTTATTTTGCAAGGTTTTCTTGACACATGAAGAACAAAATTGCATAGGAGCTGCAATTTGTGCATCTAAACATAATAAGCATGAATTCATGAGAGCAAGCTCTTGCTCCATATCAGACATGTTGTGAAACAGTAAATAAACTTGTACAGATAAGGTTCAAAGATTTTAATATTCAATTAAAATAAGCCAAGGAAAAAATATTGTGAAAAAATTATGTGAAAAAAGTTAATAAAAAACAATTAATAAACATCAAATAAACTTCTAAAACCCCTCAGGGAACCCCACACCTCAATTACTGAGGTGCCTTACTGCTACCAATTAAGACGGGATTACCCACAAACGGAAAAAAACAACTTTTTCCTCAAAAACGTTATGAAGTCATGTGACCGCAACTGAGTACCAGAAATATCCGGTTTTTCAAACCTGAAAGTTTAAAATGTTGCATCATTTTATTTTAAAGCAAAGGGGAAATGAATAATCTGCTGAAATAGAAAATTCAGTCATATGAAAAGAATAGAGCAGTGAGAGTGAGTTAAACACAAACTAAATGCAAGTCAAGAAATAGAAAATTCTGCCTTATTTTCAGTTTAAACTTGTATTGTTTTATCAAGTAAATATGTGTCAGAAAATAAAGCTTCTAAAAACATTTTACCATTTCTTTTTAAAAGAGTTTAAATGTTATTCTCACACATGCTACAGTGCCTGCTTCATGCCCCAGTGTAACTCATACAACAGGATTATCTATGTCCCAATAAAAAAGCAGTGTCTTTTAATTTGTTAAGTGCATGGTCTCCCCAACTGGAAGAAAAAGCACTTACCTGCTCTGCTGTCCAGCATGTAGACAGTTACAAGTTATGAGAAGACACAGTTCCTCAAAGAGACCTTTGAAAAATAAAGAACAGAGTATCCAACTCTGGCTTTCTAAACTAGGACAGCAATTGTTAGGGAAACGCAGTGAGTACTTCTTTACAAGTTCCTAACTGCTTTAAAGCCACCACTACCCGATTGCAAGGAATGATGTGGAATACAGCTATACCCCAAAACTTGCTTGTAGATGAATTTTTTTTTTCCGACACATTCAGGCCCATTTATCAAAGGGCTTGTGGACCTGATCCGACACTGCGAATCAGGTCCGCAAGACCTCGCTAAATGCGGAGAGCAATACGCTCTCCGCATTTAACATTGCACCAGCAGCTCACAAGAGCTGCTGGTGCAACGCCGCCCCCTGCTGACTCGCGGCCAATCGGCTGCCAGCAGGGAGGTGTCAATCAACCCGATCATATTCGATCGGGTTGATTTCCGGCGATTCCTGTCCACCTGCTCAGAGCTGGCGGACAGGGTTATGGAGCAGCGGTCTTTGTGACCGCTGCTTCATAAGTTGTGTTTCTGGCGAGTCTGAAGACTCGCCAGAAACACAGACCTTCAAGCTCTGTACGGAGCTTGATAAATGGGCCTGCTAAACTTCACTTCCTCCATGCAACAAAGGCAAAGAGAATGACTGGGGGTTGTGGGTAAGGGAGTGATACTTAGCAGTTTAACTGTAGTGCTCTTTCCCTCCTCCTGCTGGCCAGGAGTAATGTTCCCAACAGTAATTACGCAAGCCGTTGACTCACCATATCTTAGGAAAGAAGTGGTTTATTGCAAGTTTTTGCGCACCTCGGATTTACTGCTTGTATTAGAAGTTGAAAGTAAATTAGAACGCGTGAGCACAATCGCGATTTATGCTAGAATGATTACTGCGACCTCAGAGGTCTGGTTAACTGTTTTGCAAAACGAAATAGTTGCACAAAACACCTAAAAAATACATTACAAAGTATAGTTACACTGATAGGGGCATATTTATGAAAGGCTTGTCAGACATGATCCGACATTGCGGATCATGTCCGACAGACCTCACTGAATGCAGAGAGCAATATGCTCTCCGCATTCAGCATTACACCAGCAGCTCTTGTGAACTGCTGGTGCAACGCCGCCACCTGCAGATTGGCGGCCAATCGGCCGCTAGCAGGGGTGTCAATCAACCTGATCAAATTCGATCGGGTTGAATTGCGGTGATGTCTGTCTGTCTCTTCAGAGCAGGCGGACAGGTTATGGAGCAGCGGTCTTTAGACCGCTGCTTCATAACTGGTGTTTCTGATGAGTCTGAAGGTTTGCCAGAAACACGAGCCTTCAAGCTCCATACGGAGCTGATAGATATGCCCCATAATAACAACATCCAATAAAAAATATTTTAAATAAAATATTGCGCAAAAAAGTTACATTGGCTCAAAGATATGAGGTCTCAGGTGTTAGGAAAAAAGGCAGGCAAAGGGCTTTAACATAGAGATACATACATATACACGTCAAAATATGTATAAGATGTATAATATATACATAGCTGATTTTGTTCTATTTATTCATAAATACATATTTATACATATCTGATGGTATTTTGGTAAAATATATATCTATAGATATATACAGATATATAGGAATATCTATTTAAAAATACATAGAACATATTCTGCTATGTGCAGAATATTGGAATGTGAAATATTTAGGGTAAATACACAGTATAACACTTTATTAAATACTAGTCCTAAAGCCTGTGTACACGGGCCATTTTTTGCAGTACAGCGGTCACACCCCTTGCTCTCTCTCTTTCCCCTCTCTTTTACTCTCTCTCTCCCCTCTCTTTTACTCTCTCTCTCCCCCTCTCTTTTGCTCTCTTTCTCCCCCTCTCTTTTGCTCTCTCTCTCCCCCCTCTCTTTTGCTCTTTCTCTCCCCCCTCTCTTTTGCTCTCTCTCTCCCCCCTCTCTTTTGCTCTCTCTCTCCCCCTCTCTTTTGCTGTCTCTCTCCCTCTCTTTTGCTCTCTCTCTCCCCCTCTTTTGCTGTCTTTCTCCCTCTCTTTTGCTCTCTCTCTTCCACCTCTCGTTTGCTCTCTCTCTTCCCCCTCTCGTTTGCTCTCCCTCCTCTCGTTTGCTCTCTCTCCTCTCGTTTGCTCTCTCTCTCCTCTCTTTTGCTGTCTCTCTCCCTCTCTTTTGCTCTCTCTCCCCCTCTCTTTTGTGCTCTCTCCCCCTCTCTTTTGCGCTCTATCGGCTAGATTTAGAGTTCGGCGGTAAAAGGGCTGTTAACGCTCCGCGGGTTTTTTTCTGGCCGCACCATAAATTTAACTCTGGTATCGAGAGTTCAAACAAATGCTGCGTTAGGCTCCAAAAAAGGAGCGTAGAGCATTTTTACCGCAAATACAACTCTCGATACCAGAGTTGCTTACGGACGCGGCCGGCCTCAAAAACGTGCTCGTGCACGATTCTCCCATAGGAAACAATGGGGCTGTTTGAGCTGAAAAAAAACCTAACACCTGCAAAAAAGCAGCGTTCAGCTCCTAACGCAGCCCCATTGTTTCCTATGGGGAAACACTTCCTACGTCTGCACCTAACACTCTAACATGTACCCCGAGTCTAAACACCCCTAACCTTACACTTATTAACCCCTAATCTGCCGCCCCCGCTATCGCTGACCCCTGCATTACACTTTTAACCCCTAATCTGCCGCTCCGTAAACCGCCGCCACCTACGTTATCCCTATGTACCCCTAATCTGCTGCCCTAACATCGCCGACCCCTATGTTATATTTATTAACCCCTAATCTGCCCCCCACAACGTCGCCGACACCTGCCTACACTTATTAACCCCTAATCTGCCGACCGGACCTGAGCGCTACTATAATAAAGTTATTAACCCCTAATCCGCCTCACTAACCCTATCATAAATAGTATTAACCCCTAATCTGCCCTCCCTAACATCGCCGACACCTACCTTCAATTATTAACCCCTAATCTGCCGACCGGAGCTCACCGCTATTCTAATAAATGTATTAACCCCTAAAGCTAAGTCTAACCCTAACACTAACACCCCCCCTAAGTTAAATATAATTTTTATCTAACGAAATAAATTAACTCTTATTAAATAAATGATTCCTATTTAAAGCTAAATACTTACCTGTAAAATAAATCCTAATATAGCTACAATATAAATTACATTTATATTATAGCTATTTTAGGATTAATATTTATTTTACAGGTAACTTTGTATTTATTTTAACCAGGTACAATAGCTATTAAATAGTTAAGAACTATTTAATAGTTACCTAGTTAAAATAATTACAAATTTACCTGTAAAATAAATCCTAACCTAAGTTATAATTAAACCTAACACTACCCTATCAATAAAATAATTAAATAAACTACCTACAATTACCTACAATTAACCTAACACTACACTATCAATAAATTAATTAAACACAATTGCTACAAATAAATACAATTAAATAAACTATCTAAAGTACAAAAAATAAAAAAGAACTAAGTTACAGAAAATAAAAAAATATTTACAAACATAAGAAAAATATTACAACAATTTTAAACTAATTACACCTACTCTAAGCCCCCTAATAAAATAACAAAGACCCCCAAAATAAAAAATTCCCTAGCCTATTCTAAATTTAAAAAGTTACAAGCTCTTTTACCTTACCAGCCCTGAACAGGGCCCTTTGCGGGGCATGCCCCAAGAAGTTCAGCTCTTTTGCCTGTAAAAGAAAACATACAATACCCCCCCCCCAACATTACAACCCACCACCCACATACCCCTAATCTAACCCAAACCCCCCTTAAATAAACCTAACACTAAGCCCCTGATGATCTTCCTACCTTGTCTTCACCATGCCAGGTTCACCGATCCGTCCTGGCTCCAAGATCTTCATCCAACCCAAGCGGGGGTTGGCGATCCATAATCCGGTGCTCCAAAGTCTTCCTCCTATCCGGCAAGAAGAGGACATCCGGACCGGCAAACATCTTCTCCAAGCGGCATCTTCTATGTTCTTCCATCCGATGACGACCGGCTCCATCTTGAAGACCTCCAGCGCGGATCCATCCTCTTCTTCCGACGACTAGACGACGAATGACGGTTCCTTTAAGGGACGTCATCCAAGATGGCGTCCCTCGAATTCCGATTGGCTGATAGGATTCTATCAGCCAATCGGAATTAAGGTAGGAATTTTCTGATTGGCTGATGGAATCAGCCAATCAGAATCAAGTTCAATCCGATTGGCTGATCCAATCAGCCAATCAGATTGAGCTCGCATTCTATTGGCTGATCGGAACAGCCAATAGAATGCGAGCTCAATCTGATTGGCTGATTGGATCAGCCAATCGGATTGAACTTGATTCTGATTGGCTGATTCCATCAGCCAATCAGAAAATTCCTACCTTAATTCCGATTGGCTGATAGAATCCTATCAGCCAATCGGAATTCGAGGGACGCCATCTTGGATGACGTCCCTTAAAGGAACCGTCATTCGTCGTCTAGTCGTCGGAAGAAGAGGATGGATCCGCGCTGGAGGTCTTCAAGATGGAGCCGGTCGTCATCGGATGGAAGAACATAGAAGATGCCGCTTGGAGAAGATGTTTGCCGGTCCGGATGTCCTCTTCTTGCCGGATAGGAGGAAGACTTTGGAGCACCGGATTATGGATCGCCAACCCCCGCTTGGGTTGGATGAAGATCTTGGAGCCAGGACGGATCGGTGAACCTGGCATGGTGAAGACAAGGTAGGAAGATCATCAGGGGCTTAGTGTTAGGTTTATTTAAGGGGGGTTTGGGTTAGATTAGGGGTATGTGGGTGGTGGGTTGTAATGTTGGGGGGGGGGGTATTGTATGTTTTCTTTTACAGGCAAAAGAGCTGAACTTCTTGGGGCATGCCCCGCAAAGGGCCCTGTTCAGGGCTGGTAAGGTAAAAGAGCTTGTAACTTTTTAAATTTAGAATAGGGTAGGGAATTTTTTATTTTGGGGGTCTTTGTTATTTTATTAGGGGGCTTAGAGTAGGTGTAATTAGTTTAAAATTGTTGTAATATTTTTCTTATGTTTGTAAATATTTTTTTATTTTCTGTAACTTAGTTCTTTTTTATTTTTTGTACTTTAGATAGTTTATTTAATTGTATTTATTTGTAGCAATTGTGTTTAATTAATTTATTGATAGTGTAGTGTTAGGTTAATTGTAGGTAATTGTAGGTAGTTTATTTAATTATTTTATTGATAGGGTAGTGTTAGGTTTAATTATATCTTAGGTTAGGATTTATTTTACAGGTAAATTTGTAATTATTTTAACTAGGTAACTATTAAATAGTTCTTAACTATTTAATAGCTATTGTACCTGGTTAAAATAAATACAAAGTTACCTGTAAAATAAATATTAATCCTAAAATAGCTATAATATAAATGTAATTTATATTGTAGCTATATTAGGATTTATTTTACAGGTAAGTATTTAGCTTTAAATAGGAATCATTTATTTAATAAGAGTTAATTTATTTCGTTAGATAAAAATTATATTTAACTTAGGGGGGTGTTAGTGTTAGGGTTAGACTTAGCTTTAGGGGTTAATACATTTATTAGAATAGCGGTGAGCTCCGGTCGGCAGATTAGGGGTTAATAATTGAAGGTAGGTGTCGGCGATGTTAGGGAGGGCAGATTAGGGGTTAATACTATTTATGATAGGGTTAGTGAGGCGGATTAGGGGTTAATAACTTTATTATAGTAGCGCTCAGGTCCGCTCGGCAGATTAGGGGTTAATAAGTGTAGGTAGGTGTCGGCGACGTTGTGGGGGGCAGATTAGGGGTTAATAAATATAACATAGGGGTCGGCGATGTTAGGGGCAGAAGATTAGGGGTACATAGGGATAACGTAGGTGGCGGCGCTTTGCGGTCGGAAGATTAGGGGTTAATTATTTTAAGTAGCTTGCGGCGACGTTGTGTGGGGCAAGTTAGGGGTTAATAAATATAATATAGGGGTCGGCGGGGTTAGGGGCAGCAGATTAGGGGTACATAAGTATAACGTAGGTGGCGGTCGGCAGATTAGGGGTTAAAAATTTTAATCGAGTGGCGGCGATGTGGGGGGACCTCGGTTTAGGGGTACATAGGTAGTTTATGGGTGTTAGTGTACTTTAGGGTACAGTAGTTAAGAGCTTTATAAACCGGCGTTAGCCAGAAAGCTCTTAACTCCTGCTTTTTTCAGGCGGCTGGAATCTTGTCGTTAGAGCTCTAACGCTCACTGCAGAAACGACTCTAAATACCAGCGTTAGAAAGATCCCATTGAAAAGATAGGCTACGCAAATGGCGTAGGGGGATCTGCGGTATGGAAAAGTCGCGGCTGTAAAGTGAGCGTTAGACCCTTTAATCACTGACTCCAAATACCAGCGGGCGGCCAAAACCAGCGTTAGGAGCCTCTAACGCTGGTTTTGACGGCTACCGCCGAACTCTAAATCTAGGCCTTAATTAACATGGACCACCTTAAGAAGTCAGTGTGGAAATGCACACACCCCTTCATTGAGATCAACCTATCACATACCAGAGGAGGGGTATTTAACACTACTCTGGACTAACAATCAAAACTTCAAATATAAATACATATGTACACACACACACATATACAGTATATATATATATTTTTTTCATGTCAGGTTAGCGTACTTGAGAATATGCGATCGGGTTTGCGCACAAGTCCAAATTTTTTGCTCCATTGACTCCTATGGGGGAATACATTAACGCGATTGTGATATTCAAAGTTCTTTCAACTTGTAATACGAGCGCTACCTGACATTTAAAAAATCAGGGCAAAAAAGGATATTAAAGGGACATGAAACCTAAAAAAATATTTCTTGATTCATATAGAGAATACAATTTAAATTTTTTTTTCAATTTACTTATATTATCAAATGTGCATCATTCTTATGTTATTCTTTGTTAAAGAGATATCCAGATAGGTAGGGTGCACATGTCTGCAGCATTACATCATAGGAAGTATTGCTGTCACCTAGTGCTCTTGCTAATGTTTAACATTGTTAAAATCTGCTGCCATACAGTGCTCTAAACACATTCACTCACCTCCCTGCTTTTCAACAAAGAAAATGAAGAAAATTTGATAATGAAGAAAATTTGATAATAGAAGTAAATTGGAAAGTTGTTTAAAATTGTTTATTCTATCCAAATCATGAAATATTTTTGGTGGTTTTTATGGAGATATGCAGGAAAAAGTAGAACCAGTTATCTTATAGGGACATGAAACCCATTTTTTTTCTTTCATGATTCAGATAGAGACTAAAATTTTAAAGAACGTTCCAATTTACTTCTATTATTTAATTTGCTTCCTTCTCTTGTTATCCTTTGCTGAAAAGTTTATCTAGGTAAGCTCAGGAGCAGCAGATAACCTAGGTTCTACCTTTTGATTGGTTGCTGCATATATATATATATATATATATATGTGTGTGTGTGTGTGTATATATATATAGATAGTTAAAGTTAAGCCAGCACTACAACTTCTTGATTAAAAGTCCACATTTATTAAAGTTTCCTTAAAATGAGAACAAAGAAAAGTGCAATAGCTATTGAGGTACTAGCTAGTCTAACATGTTTCGGCCGTAGCCTTAATCATAGACTTGAGTTAGACTAGCTAGTACCTCAATAGCTATTGCAGTTTTCTTTGTTCTCATTTTAAGGAAACTTTAATAAATTTGGACTTTTAATCAAGAAGTTGTAGTGCTGGCTTAACTTTAACTATCTTCACATGAATTTTCCCTATCGAGCTGAGCACCTTTTTGGTTCCAATATCACTGAGACACAGGTTCCATTTATACTTGTGATTGGACGAGGTGAACGCAGAGGTGGCACTGATCATCCGGTGCAGGAGTGAAAGACAAGTCCTGCACCGGTGCCGTTAATCAAAAAGGCAGTGGTGAGCCGACGAGAAGCACTTCAGACAAATCCACTGAGAGGCTAAGGAGGTAACATTCCGGCTGGAGAAGCAATTCCTGTGCCACTCACGGCTGCGGTGGCGGCCATTGGGACATCGTAAGGTTTTTGACTGGAAATAAGTTTTTGCCCTTATCCTGGGGGAGTCCTGTTAACAGAGACATTTAGTGCCCGGCTATTTCTGCTGGTAATTACACCAGTGACTGTCTGCTATATTTGGCTTGTTGTTTAAGTACCAGCTTACAGGGGTACTTGAATCTGTGTATACATTATATATATATATATATATATATATATATATATATATATATATATCTCGATTGTAATTGGCTCACCTATGCGTTCAGATAGAAACCATTAGTTCATTGCTGCTCTTTCAACAAATGATACCAAGACAATGAAGCAGATTAGATAATAGAAGTAAATTAGAAAGTTGTTTAAAATTGTATTCCCTATCTGAATAATGAAATCATTTTTTTGTGTTTCATGTCCCTTTAAGTTCACAAATTTGGGTATCAGGCAACACTTTGAGCAGCAGCATGCCTGAAAAAGATTGCTACTATCAGGTCAACATGCCCCCTTGTCCTGAATATTTCTACATAATTTATGTAATACGGAGCAGATTATGAAAAGAAGAAAAAATAATAATTTATGCTTACCTGATAAATGTATTTATTTCCGGATATGGTGAGTCTACGACATCATGAATTACTATTGGCAAAGAGCGCCACAGTTAAACTGTTAAGTATCACTTCTTTTCCCACAACCCCAGCCATTCGACCAAAGGTAATGGAGAAAAAGGAGTAACACAAAGGTGTAAAGGTGCCTGAGGTTTAGTCAAAAAACAACTGTCTAAAAATAAAGGGCGGGGTCGTGGACTCACCATACCCAGAAATAAATAAATTTATCAGGTAAGCATAAATTTTGTTTTCTTTCCTAAGATATGGTGAGTCCACAATGTCATCAATTACTGTTGGGAACCAATACCCAAGCTAGAGGACATAGATGACTAGGGAGGGACAAGACAGGCAGACCTAAAAGAAGGCCCCACCGATTGAAGAACTTTTCCTCCAAAAGAAACCTCGTCCGAGGCAAAAAAATCAAATTGATAAAATTTGGAAAAAGTATGCAAAGAAGACCAAGTTACAGCCTTGCAGAACCGATTCACAGAAGCATCATCTGTGAAAGCCCAAGAAGAAGAGACAGCCCTCGTGTAATGAGCCATAAATCTCTCAGGAGACTGCAGCCCCACAGTCTAAAAAGCAAACAAATTAAACTTCTCAACCACGGAAAATAGAAGTAGCAGTAGCTTTCTGTTACAGAAAAAACAAACAAAAACAGAAGAAAAAATATTAAGCACGCACAACATCCAAATTGTGCACACATGTTCCTCAAGAGATAAGAATGTGGACACAGAGAGGGAGCAAAAAATTCCCAAATAATATTCCACTTAGGATAAATAACCGCCTTATCCGAAATAAGATAAAGCGAATCACACTGCAAAGCCAAGAGCACCTAAACTCTCTGAGCAGAAGATATAACAAAAAAATAAAACTTCCAAGATAAAAATGTAAAATCTATTGAATGCCATGGCTCAAACTGAGCCTGCTGCAAAACCTTACAACCAAGGTTAAAACTCCAAGAGGAGCAACAGACTTAAACACAGGCCTGATACTAACCAGGGTCTGACAAAAAGATTACATTTCTGGCACATCTGCCAGACACTTGTGTAAAAAAGGATAACACAGAAATCTGACCCTTCAGAGAACTGACTGAGAAACCATCCTCCAGACCTTCCCAGATGCTTGGCCATAACTATGCATTCAAACTCCAAGCAGAAAGCTTCAGAGAAAAAAAAAGTTTGATGAAAGAATGGACCCTGAATTAGAAGGTCCTTCCTCAGGAACAACCACCAAGGTGGAAGAAATACATCTCTACTAGGTCTGTATGCCAGATCCTGCGACTATGCAGGAACTATTAAAATACTGATGCTCACTCCCATTTGATATGAGCAATGACTCGTGGAAGGAGAGCAAACTGAGGAACAGGGATGTCAGACTGAAATCCCACGGAACTGCCAGGGTATTTAACAGAGCAGCCTGCTGATCTCTTGATCTTTCACATAACTTGGAAACTTAGCGTACTGCCATCTCTAACTCCAGCACCCCCCATTTGAGGGTTAACCTAGAGAACATCTACGGGAGAAGTGCCCATTCCCCGGGATGAAAAATCTGACTGCTCAAGAAGTCCGCTCCCAGTATTCACTTCTGAGATGTGAATAGTGAATAAACAACGAATGTGAGCTTCCGCCCACCGAACAATCCACGCCAACCATGGCAAAGGAACTCCAGATTCCTCCCAGGTGGTTAATATAAACCACTGAGATGAATTGGTTCAACTAGAGCCTGAAAAACCGGTTAAGATAACTGAGGCCAAGCCATCAGAGCATTGAAGATCGCTCTCAACTCCAAGATGGTTAAGGGGAGAGCAGAATTCTTCCAAGTCCATAGTCACCAATCCAACAGGCTAGCGACCATGGTCATTATTACTCAGGAAGGTCTCCAGGAGCATGTACCCCGAGACCGATGCTCCTGAGAAAACCAAAATATTCTGGAGAATGTGGGCAATGATCCCGCTACCTCTCGCAAGCTAAGCAAGTGCTCTACCACTAATTCTCCTTTCTGATATAAAAAGTGATAAAATGAAAAACCAATAAAAGTGCAGAATATCCAAGTGTCCAAAAGAATATATAACTTACCCAGATTCCTTTGCTGCATTGGAAGCAGTGTAGTCAGAGAGTTTCTGGGTTTAAAGCAAGTCAGGTATTGAATACCTGAGTGAGAAACATGTATACGTTAAAAATGTTAAAAAAGGGAAAAAATATAAAAAGTGATAAAATGAAAAACCAATAAAAGTGCAGAATATCCAAGTGTCCAAAAGAATATATAACTTACCCAGATTCCTTTGCTGCATTGGAAACAGTGTAGTCAGAGAGTTTCTGGGTTTAAAGCAAGTCTTCTGACTTGTTTAGATTTGTAAATGGTTTACACAATGAGTTATTTTCCTCTATATTTTGTATTTAGTGGAGGATTTTAAGCTCACTTTTCGCCTCCCCATAATTTTAATTGTTGTTTTATATATATATATATATATATATATATATATATATATATATATATATATATATATATATATATATATATATATATATATATATATATATATATAATTCTGTGATATATTTATGGATGCTTTAGTGTCCAATATATGTAAAATCCCTTTGAGGTGTCTGAGATCCCACTGCTGGTTGAAGAGTACAAATCCATATATATATGACCTAAGAGAAAAAAACAGAAATAAAACTACAATGTACAAAATGCTGTGAAGACTATTGTAGTAACACTCACCAAATAAACGATCCTGGAAGAAATTAAAAGCCTCACAAATCCTGGTGGGGATACTGGTCAACGCGTTTCGACCCTTGGATAGGGCCTTTTTCAAGACATAGTGAGGCTAGGTAAAATTTGGGCTTATAAGGGGTATATGCACCAATCCTATTAGGTCAAAAAAGGGTAAAAAAACGGAGGAGTAGTCTTTGTTTATGTGCCAATGTTTGGAACCGATTTTGCGTCAAAATTGCATTACTTCAGGTATTCGTTATGTCACTTCCGGGATTGACGTAACTTCCGGTTCTATCACTTCTGGTTTACTGTAGTTTGCGGTAACCCATTTTGAGTAAGGGAATTGTCTAATCTAGACGTGTTTAACTACATAGCATGCCCATTCTAACTTTTAACAATGTTATAACATAACTTTGGGGCAAAGAATATTTATGTTTAAGTTTTATACGATTAGACTTACCAAAGTCTATTAATAATATCTCAATCCTTAGAAAATTCCCTTACTCAAAATGGATTCCGCAAACTACGGTAAACTGGAAGTGATAGAACCAAACGTTACGTCAATACCGGAAGTGACGTATCAAATACCGGAAGTAATGCAATTTTGACGCAAAATCGGCTCTAAACATTGGCGCCATAAACATAGGCTGCTCCTCCCTTTTTTTACCCTTTTTTTTTACCCATTTTGTACCTAATAGGATTGGTGCATATACCCCTCATAAGCCCAAACTTTACCTAGCCTGACTATGTCTTGAAAAAGGCCCTATCCAAGGGCCGAAATGCATTGACCAGTATCCCCACCAGGATTTGTGAAGCTTTTTATTTCTTCCAGGATAGTTTATTTGGTGAGTGTTACTACAATAGTCTTCACCTTTAAACAGCATTTTGTACATTGTAGTTTTCTTTCTGTTTTTTCTCTTAGGTCATTTATATATGGATTAGTACTCTTCAACCAGCAGTGGGATCTCAGACACCTCAAGGGGATTTTACATATCACATATATTGGACACTAAAGCATCCATAAATATATCACACAATTATATATATATATATATATATATATATATATATATATATATATATATATATATATATATATATATATATATATATATATATATATATACAGTATCTCACAAAAGTGAGTACACCCCTCATATTATATATTTTCATGTGACAACACAGAAGAAATGACACTTTCTTAAGTAGTGATTGTACAACCTGTATAACAGTGTAAATTTGATGTCCGCTCAAAATAACTCAACACACAGCCAATGTCTAAACCGTTGGCAACAAAAGTGAGTACACCCGTAAGTGGAAATGTCCAAATTGGGCCCAATTAGCCATTTTCCCTCCCCGGTGGCATGTGACTCGTTAGTGTTAAAAGGTCTCAGCTGTGAATGGACAGCAGGTGTGTTAAATTTGGTGTTATCACTCTCACACTCTCTCATACTGGTCACTGTAAGTTCAACATGGCACCTCACGGCAAAGAACTCTCTGAGGAAAAAAAGAATTGTGGCTCTACATAAAGATGGCCTAGGCTATAAGAAGAATGCCAAGACCCTGAAACTGAGCTGCAGCATGGTGGGCAAGACCATACAGCGGTTTCACAGGACAGGTTCCACTCAGAACAGGCCTCGCCATGGTTGACCAAGAAAGTTGAGTGCACGTGCTCAGCATCACATCCAGAGGTTTTCTTTGGGAAATAGATGTATGAGTGCTGCCAGCGTTGCTGCAGAGGTTGAAGGGGTGGGGGGTCAGCCTGTCAGTGCTCAGACCATGCGCCGCAGACTGCATCAAATGGGTTTGCATGGCTGTTGTCCCAGAAGGAAGCCTCTTCTAAAGATGATGCACAAGAAAGCAGACTAAGGACATGGATTACTGGAACCATGTCCTGTGGTCCAATGAGACCAAGATAAACTTATTTGGGTCAGATCGTGTCAGGCGTGTGTGGCGGCAACCAGGTGAGGAGTACAAAGACAAGTGTGTCTTGCCTACAGTCAAGCATGGTGGGGGAGTGTCATGGTCTGGGCCTGCATGAGTGCTGCCGACACTGGGGTGCTACAGTTCATTGAGGGAACCATGAATGCCAACATGTACTGTGACATACTGAAGCAGAACTGGGCCGCAGGGCAGTATTCCAACATGATAACGACCCCAAACACACCTCCAAGATGACCACTGCCTTGCTAAAGAAGCTGAGGGTAAAGGTGATGGACTGGCCAAGCATGTCTCAAGACCTAAACCCAATTGAGCATCTGTGGGGCATCCTCAAACAAAATTTGGGGAAGCGCAAGGTCTCTAACATCCACCAGCTCTGTGATGTCATCATGGAGGAGTAGAAGAGGACTCCAGTGGCAACCGGTGAAGCTCTGGTGAACTCCATGCCCAAGAGGGTTAAGGCAGTGCTGGAAAATTATGGTGGCCACACAAAATATTGTCACTTTGGGCCCAATTTGGACATTTTCACTTAGGGGTGTACTCACTTTTGTTGCCAATGGTTTAGACATTAATGGCTTTGTGTTGAGTTATTTTAAGGGGACAGGAAATTTACACTGTTATACAGGCTGTACACTCACTACTTTACATTGTAGCAAAGTGTCATTTCTTCAGTGTTGTCACATAAAAAGATATAATAACATATTTACAAAAATTTGAGGGGTGTACTCACTTTTGTGAGATACTGTGTGTGTGTATATATATATATATATATATATATATATTATTTTTTTGGACACTCCTATTTATTCATTTAAGTTTTTGATATGTAATATATAACATAATTTATGTAAGAACTTACCTGATAAAGTCATTTCTTTCATATTAGCAAGAGTCCATGAGCTAGTGACGTATGGGATATACATTCCTACCAGGAGGGGCAAAGTTTCCCAAACCTCAAAATGCCTATAAATACACCCCTCACCACACCCACAAATCAGTTTAACGCATAGCCAAGAAGTGGGGTGATAAGACAAAAGTGCGAAAGCATAAAAAATAAGGAATTGGAATAATTGTGCTTTATACAAAAAAATCATAACCACCACAAAAAAGGGTGGGCCTCATGGACTCTTGCTAATATGAAAGAAATGAATTTATCAGGTAAGTTCTTACATAAATTATGTTTTCTTTCATGTAATTAGCAAGAGTCCATGAGCTAGTGAGGTATGGGATAATGAATACCCAAGATGTGGATCTTCCACGCAAGAGTCACTAGAGAGGGAGGGATAAAATAAAGACAGCCAATTCCGCTGAAAATAATCCACACCCAAAATAAAGTTTAAATCTTATAATGAAAAAAACTGAAATTATAAGCAGAAGAATCAAACTGAAACAGCTGCCTGAAGTACTTTTCTACCAAAAACTGCTTCAGAAGAAGAAAATACATCAAAATGGTAGAATTTAGTAAAAGTATGCAAAGGAAACCAAGTTGCTGCTTTGCAAATCTGATCAACCGAAGCTTCATTCCTAAACGCTCAGGAAGTAGAAACTGACCTAGTAGAATAAGCTGTAATCCTTTGAGGCGGAGTTGTACCCGACTCAACATAAGCATGATGAATTAAAGATTTCAACCAAGATGCCAAAGAAATGGCAGAGGCCTTCTGACCTTTCCTAGAACCAGAAAAGATAACAAATAGACTAGAAGTCTTTCGGAAATTTTTAGTAGCTTCAACATAATATTTCAAAGCTCTAACTACATCCAAAGAATGCAAAGATCTCTCCTTAGAATTCTTAGGATTAGGACACAATGAAGGAGCCACAATTTCTCTACTAATGTTGTTAGAATTCACACCCTTAGGTAAAAATTTAAAAGAAGTTTGCAACACCGCCTTATCCTGATGAAAAATCAGAAAAGGAGACTCACAAGAAAGAGCAGATAATTCAGAAACTCTTCAAGCAGAAGAGATGGCCAAAAGAAACAAAACTTTCCAAGAAAGTAGTTTAATGTCCAGTGAATGCATAGGTATAAAAGGAGGAGCTTGAAGAGCCCCCAGAACCAAATTCAAACTCCAAGGAAGAGAAATTGACTTAATAACAGGCTTTATATGAACCAAAGCTTGTACAAAACAATGAATATCAGGAAGATTAGCAATCTTTCTGTGAAAAAGAACAGAAAGAGCAGAGATTTGTCCTTTCAAGGAACTTGCAGACAAACCTTTATCCAAACCATCCTGAAGAAACTGTAAAATTCTCGGAATTCTAAAAGAATGCCAGGAAAAATGATGAGAAAGACACCAAGAAATGTAAGTCTTCCAGACTCGATAATATATCTTCCTAGATACAGATTTATGAGCCTGTAACATAGTATTAATCACAGAGTCAGAGAAACCTCTTTGACTAAGAATCAAGCGTTCAATCTCCATACCTTCAAATTTAAGGATTTGAGATCCTGATGGAAAAAAGGACCTTGCGACAGAAGGTCTGGTCTTAACGGAAGAGTCCACGGTTGGCAAGAGGCCATCCGGACAAGATCCGCATACCAAAACCTGTGAGGCCATGCTGGAGCCACCAGCAGAACAAACGAGCATTCCTTCAGAATCTTGGAAATTACTCTCGGAAGAAGAACTAGAGGCAGAAAGGTATAGGCAGGATGATACTTCCAAGGAAGTGACAATGCATCCACTGCTTCCGCCTGAGGATCCCTGGATCTGGACAGATACCTGGGAAGTTTCTTGCTTAGATGAGAAACCATCAGATCTATTTCTGGAAGTCCCCACATTTGAACAATCTGAAGAAAAACCTCTGGGTGAAGAGACCATTCGCCCGGATGTAACGTTTGGCGACTGAGATAATCCGCTTCCCAATTGTCTATACCTGGGATATGAACCGCAGAAATTAGACATGAGCTGGATTCCGCCCATACCAGTATTCGAGATACTTCTTTCATAGCCAGAGGACTGTGAGTCCCTCCTTGATGATTGATATATGCCACAGTTGTGACATTGTCTGTCTGAAAACAAATGAACGATTCTCTCTTTAGAAGAGGCCATGACTGAAGAGCTCTGAAAATTGCACGGAGTTCCAAAATATTGATTGGTAATCTCACCTCCTGAGATTCCCAAACCCCTTGTGCTGTCAGAGACCCCCAAACAGCTCCCCAACCTGTCAGACTTGCATCTGTTGAAATCACAGTCCAGGTCGGAAGAACAAAAGAAGCCCCCTGAACTAAACGATGGTGATCTGTCCACCACGTCAGAGAGTGTTGTACAATCGGTTTTAAAGATATCAATTGAGATATCTTTGTGTAATCCCTGCACCACTGGTTCAGCATACAAAGCTGAAGAGGTCGCATGTGAAAACGAGCAAAAGGGATCGCGTCCGATGCAGCAGTCATAAAACCTAGAATTTCCATGCATAAGGCTACCGAAGGGAATGATTGAGACTGAAGGATTCGACAAGCTGAAACCAATTTCAGACGTCTTTTTTCTGTCAGCGACAGAGTCATGGACACTGAATCTATCTGGAAACCTAAAAAGGTTACCCTTGTCTGAGGAATCAACGAACTCTTTGGTAAATTGATCCTCCAACCATGTTCTCGAAGAAACGATACAAGTTGATTCGTATGAGATTCTGCAAAAAGTGAAGACTGAGCAAGTACCAAGATATCGTCCAAATGAGGAAATACCACAATACCCTGTTCTCTGATTACAGACAGAAGGGCACCGAGAACCTTTGTAAAAATCCTTGGAGCTGTTGCTAGGCCAAACGGCAGAGCCACAAACTGGTAATGCTTGTCTAGGAAAGAGAATCTCAGAAACTGATAGTGATCTGGATGAATCGGAATATGCAGATATGCATCCTGTAAATCTATTGTGGACATATAATGCCCTTGCTGAACAAAAGGCAGGATAGTCCTTATAGTTACCATGTTGAATGTTGGTATCCTTACATAACGATTCAATATTTTTAAATCCAGAACTGGTCTTTGGTACAATGAAGAGATTTGAGTAAAACCCCAGCCCCTGTTCCAGAACTGGAACTGGTAAAATTACTCCAGCCAACTCTAGATCTGAAACACATTTCAGAAATGCTTGAGCCTTCGCTGGATTTACTGGGACACGGGAAAAAAAATCTTCTTGCAGGAGGCCTTATCTTGAAGCCAATTCTGTACCCTTCTGAAACAATGTTCTAAATCCAAAGATTGTAAATTGAATTGATCCAAATTTCTTTGAAAAATCGTAATCTGCCCCCTACCAGCTGGGCTGGAACGAGGGCCGCACCTTCATGTGGACTTGGGAGCTGGCTTTGGTTTTCTAAAAGGCTTGGATTTATTCCAGACTGGAGATGGTTTCCAAACTGATACCGCTCCTGAGGGTGAAGGATCAGGCTTTTGTTCCTTATTGTGACGAAAGGAACGAAAACGATTATTAGACCTAAATTTACCTTTAGATTTTTTATCCTGTGGTAAAAAGTTCCTTTTCCTCCAGTAACAGTTGAGATAATAGAATCCAACTGTGAACCAAATAATTTATTACCCTGGAAATAAAGGGAAAGCAAAGTTGACTTAGAAGACATATCAGCATTCCAAGTTTTAAGCCATAAAGCTCTTCTAGCTAAAATAGCTAGAGACATATACCTGACATCAACCCTAATGATATCAAAGATGGCATCACAAATAAAATGATTAGCATGTTGAAGAAGATTAACAATGCTATGAGAATTATGATCTGTTACTTGTTGCGCTAAAGCTTCTAACCAAAAAGTTGAAGCTGCAGCAACATCCGCTAAAGATATAGCAGGTCTAAGAAGATTACCTGAACATAAGTAAGCTTTTCTTAGAAAGGATTCAATTTTCCTATCTAAAGGATCTTTAAAGGAAGTACTATCTGCCGTAGGAATAGTAGTACGTTTAGCAAGAGTAGAGATAGACCCATCAACTTAGGGATTTTGTCCCAAAACTCTAATCTGTCAGATGGCACAGGATATAATTGCTTAAAACGTTTAGAAGGAGTAAATGAATTACCCAAATTATTCCATTCCCTGGAGATTACTTCAGAAATAGCATCAGGGACAGGAAAAACTTCTGGAATAACTACAGGAGATTTAAAAACCTTATTTAAACGTTTAGATTTAGTATCAAGAGGACCAGAATCCTCTATTTCTAATGCAATTAAGACCTCTTTAAATAAAGAACGAATAAATTCCATTTTGAACAAATATGAAGATTTATCAGCATCAACCTCTGAAACAGAATCCTCTGAACCAGAGGAATCATTATCAGAATCAGAATGATGATGTTCATTTAAAAATTCATCTGAAAAATGAGAAGTTTTAAAGGACCTTTTACGTTTACTAGAAGGAGGAATAACAGACATAGCCTTCTTAATGGATTTAGAAACAAAATCTCTTATGTTAACAGGAACACTCTGAGCATTAGATGTTGATGGAACAACAACAGGTAATGTAACATTACTAAAGGAAATATTATCTGCATTAACAAGTTTGTCATGACATTCATTACAAACAACAGCTGGAGGAACAGATACCACAAGTTTACAGCAAATACACTTAACTTTGGTAGATCCAGAACCAGGCAGCGATTTTCCAGAAGTATCTTCTGACTCAGGGTCAATCTGGGACATCTTGCAATATGTAATAGAAAAAACAACATATAAAGCAAAATTGATCAAATTCCTTAAATGACAGTTTCAGGAATGGGAAAAAATGCCAGTGAACAAGCTTCTAGCAACCAGAAGCAATAAACAATGAGACTTAAATAATGTGGAGACAATAGTGACGCCCATAATTTTTAGCGCCAAAAAAGACGCCCACATTATTTGGCGCCTAAATTCTTTTGGCGCCAAAAATGACGCCACATCCGGTAATCGCCGACACTTTTGGCGCAAAAAAACGTCAAAAAATGATGCAACTTCCGGTGACACGTATGACGCCGGAAACAAAGGAAAAAAATTTTTTTGCGCCAAAAAAGTCAGCGCCAAGAATGACGCAATAAAATGAAGCATTTTCAGCCCCCGCGAGCCTAACAGCCCACAGGGAAAAAAAGTCAAATTTTAAGGTAAGAAAAAAATTGATTTATTCATATGCATTATCCCAAATATGAAACTGACTGTCTGAAATAAGGAACGTTGAACATCCTGAATCAAGGCAAATAAATGTTTAAACATATAAACATATATTTAGAACTTTATATAAAAGTGCCCAACCATAGCTTAGAGTGTCACAGAAAATAAGACTTACTTACCCCAGGACACTCATCTACATATAGTAGAAAGCCAAACCAGTACTGAAACGAGAATCAGTAGAGGTAATGGTATATATAAGAGTATATCGTCGATCTGAAAAGGGAGGTAAGAGATGAATCTCTACGACCGATAACAGAGAACCTATGAAATAGACCCCGTAGAAGGAGATCATTGAATTCAAATAGGCAATACTCTCTTCACATCCCTCTGACATTGACTGCACGCTGAGAGGAAAACCAGGCTCCAACCTGCTGCGGAGCGCATATCAACGTAGAATCTAGCACAAACTTACTTCACCACCTCCATAGGAGGCAAAGTTTGTAAAACTGATTTGTTGGTGTGGTGAGGGGTGTATTTATAGGCATTTTGAGGTTTGGGAAACTTTGCCCCTCCTGGTAGGAATGTATATCCCATACGTCACTAGCTCATGGACTCTTGCTAATTACATGAAAGAAATATATATTATTTTGGACACTTGGATATTCTGCACTTTTATTGGATTTTCATTTTTTTCACTTTTTTTACATTTTTTTTTTATTATTTTTTTCACAAATTTTTTAACTTTTTTCACATTTTTAACGTTTACACGTTTCTCACTCAGGTATTCAATACCAGCCCTTAATACTGGCCCCTTTTTTTCATTACTATTATCAACCATTGTATTTTTGCATAGTGTTAAAACAATTGTATTTCAATACCAAAAAGTGTGCTTTTGCATAGTGTTAAAACAACTGTATTACTGCATAGTGTTAATATTTATAAACCTCTAAGCTATTGTTTATTTTTTCATCCATCCATATCAAGTCACTTTCATAACTTTTTTTTTTCCCAAAGAGCTTTATTTGAGAAGAAAGAAAAGCATCATACATACATTTTAAATGCAGTTTAGGGTTTACAAAGCTTACCCGTACAATCAACAAAGAAAAAAGAAACAAAAATCATATAATGTACTTGCAAGGGCAAAGATTAATAGGCCCCAAAGCCATGAGCTCCGGGCTAATCAAGCAGATGTATGTAGGTAACAATATACTAAGCTCCACATTTTCCATTTTCCTAACATTTCCTTGTAGTAATTTCGTACAACATTTATCAAAACAGTGAACAAGGAATCAACGGTAACTTCACGAAAGTCCTTCAGGTACATATTTTGAATGTTAACTGTGATTGCAAGATCTTTCATCAATTAGGGCACAGTCAGAGAGTATATAAATTAAAATACAAGAAAGGGAAGAGTGTGGGGAGGGGGTTTAAAAAAAAAAAAAAAAAACGCACTCCCATACCCCCACTGCTAAAACTTAATGCTTATGTCTCAGAGGCAACTCCATTCCATAAGTCGAGCAGCGTTTCATACAGATCAGCCTTAGCTACACAAATGTAATGGTATTTTTCCAGCCGCAGAAGACCACAGCCACTCTGTTTCCAGTCAGCAATTGTGGAAATTTGCACAGCAAACAGGAATTAGGGTCATTGCCCCTGTCAGCATCAGTACAAGGAGTGTTTTTTTTAATGGGGTTTCATAATTTAAATGGGAAGTGAAAGAGCAGGGTTTTAGGTAACTTTGGAATGTCTACTTCTAAAATTCGCTTCATCTCCACCCATATGGCAGACCAGAAACTCTCCATCAGGGGGCAGTCCCACCAAATATGCAGTATTACAGTGCCTAACCCACCACATCCCCTCCAGCATCTATCTGATGTATTTGGATATATTGTCTTGAGTCAAGACGGTGTGAGATACTATCTACTTAGTAGCTTGTAATGAGATTCTTGCGTGCGAGCAGAGACCGAGACAGTCTTAGTGGCCCGGAATATCTGCTGCCACTTTCTCTATGCCACATTCTTGTGTAGGTTGGGAGGGGGCTGTCTCTGGGCTGCAGTAAAAGTTTGTATATTAAAGAGGTCAGGTGCAGAATGGCAGTATGATGTGTGCACAATTTCTCTAATGGAGTGGGGTCTCTGAAGAATTGTTGCTTATGTTTGTGGGTGGAAATATAATGTCTAATTTGTAAGTAAACAAACCATGGGAGTGGGAGATCAGAGAGCCAATCCAATACCTCCTCTCTTGTCTTCACCCTCCCATTAATGACAAAACAGCATACCTGATTATTGTGTACATATGCATGTATAGACAGTGTTCTAACCTGTATGGGAATCTTTGGATTATCATATACCGGGGTCAGTGGAGAGTATGTAGTTGAGATGTGTGATACAGTTTGTATTGTCCTGTCCCACTCAAGGAACAGCTCCTCTAAAAGGGGATAAGAGGGAATGTTAGGCGTTCTATGTTTTCCCGTCTTCCATAGTAGGGAGGCAAGGTCATCTGCACGGAGAATGAAAGTCTAAGGCTATCCAGTCTTTCTGTGTACCCCTCTGGCACCACTCAACCACTCTCTGAAGCAGGATGGCCCTTCTGTACAAGCAGAAATTAGGAAGTCCCAACCTCCTCCCTCTCTGGGTAGGTACATTGTCTTTCTGTTTACCCAAGGTCTTATGCCCTTCCAAATATATTCCTCAATTAGGTGTTGCAATGAGGGAAGAATTGAGTGGGGAAGGGGGAGCGGAACTGTTTGAAAAAGATATAATATCTTTGGGAGGACATTCATCTTAATCACATTGATCCTTCCCAGCCAGGAGAACGTTTTGCGTCTCCACGCCAAGAGGTTATTTGAAATTTCCCTCTTAAGGACCATGTAATTAGCCTCAAATACATATGTTGTAGAGGCAGCAATGTTAATGCCTAGATATTTCAGGTATTTAGTGTTAATCACAAAAGGACAGTGGACCCTAAGCCAGGCTTTAGTGGTCTGTGGTAACGCGATTCCCAGTAGTTCCGATTTAGAATTATTAAAAAGAAAGTGTGACACCTCCCCTTAGCTTTCAAACTCATCCAGAAGGGCTGGGATAGATGTTTTGACATTGGTAAGTGTGAATAACAGGTCATCGGCATACATTTAATATTACTGGCCAACGCCTCTATAGAAATGGCGAAAAGCAGGGGTGACAATGGGCACCCCTGCCTAGTTCTATTGGTGATATTAAACGGATCAGAAAGAATATTATTTACTTTGATCTGGGCGTTGGGCGAGGAATATAGGGTGAATACAATTTTTATGAACATATCCCCAAAGCTAATTTTTTCCAGGGTGTTCCTAAGGAAGTGCCAACTCACTCTGTCAAATGCTTTTTCGGCGTCAGTAGATAACAGAGCAAGTGGCACCTGATTGGCTGTGGAGTATGCTTTTAGTTGTAACATTTTAGATAAAATATTCTTTATTAAACCACAAACCTCCTCCATATACATCAGATACATTACATGTAACATACAATGAGAAAGACGAAAAAACATAAGAATCACAAAAAAAAGAAAATAAAGAGCTTTCAGCAGCAGGATAGACAGTACCCTACTCATAATTGTATTCTAAGGAACTCATGGTACTCGTCTAGGGACAATTCCTTAAGCAGGATTGCCATTAAAACCTTCTAACTTTGTCTTTAACCACCTGTCCATAAAATATCAACAATTAATCTAATCTGCTACCTTTGCTGCAGTCTATCTCAAAACTTATGGAGGTTTCTCTCATTTTCATATTTTTCCCTCAATTACTTCTTTTATATGTCCTTGGCTATCGCAATCCATATTGGAAGTATGTAATCGTGGGGGGTAATATTCTTATAATTTCAGTAATATAATTTATCTAAATAGAACAGATAAACAGATTTCAACAACTCCTGTATCATAACAAAGCAAACTAATGGAGTCACGGGTACCCCACTCCCTAGTACCTATCTATATGGCTCATAGTAGCTCCCTCATCAATTTTCCCTTTATTGAGTAGTCTCTTATGTCAAATCAGCGACTATCTTCCTCTAAGGAATTTTTGCCTTTTCTCCCCTACCCTGTTCCCTCACCCTCCCTGATTATCCAGTAAAACCAGACCTTCTGGAACGTAGGTCCTGTGTCTTGAATAAATGCTGCTGTCTCATACATCGAATAAACCATCTGTATTCTATTAAGGACCTCTACCCACGTCGGTGTCTCATTTTTCCAATATTTAGCTATAGCTATTCTTGTGGTGGTACATAGGATTCGAATGAAAGTGTTTATATGTGGATTTAGTCTCGGAATTGTCTCATGCAACAGCGCCTGAGCTGGTGTAAGAGAGATCCTTTCGCTTAACAGGGTGCTCAGCAGTGAAGATAGCTTCCTCCAAATGTTTTGGACTCTAGGGCAATCCCACCACATTTGAAGATATGATCCTCTAACTTTACACCCTCTATAACAGTATCTAGAGTTTCCCAGTGTCATATGAGACGTTTTCATTGGTGTCAAGTACCATCTAAAGGTTGTCTTCAGTACATTCTCTCTAAGGTCTGCACTAATAAGGCCCTTGCTAGCGTAATGAAATATATCACTAATGTAGATTTAGTAGTGTATTTAGTTTCCTGTAGTGATATGTATAATCTAGAAATTGCTTTCTTGGGTCTATTGATTGCTAAACATAAATTTTCGAGAGTCGTTCTTTGACTATGTATTGTGGCCCTACTGATATATGCTTGTATAGCTGATGTGACCTGTAGGTAGAGGAACCAGTGTATCTGAATAGGCTCTAGCTTCTGTCTAAGTTGTGTGAAGGTCAGTAATTTACCTTGTGAATATATATCTGTCACCCTGTATAGGCCTTTGTTTTCCCATTTTTTGATATGGTATATAGAGAAAATAACTCATTGTGTAAACCATTTACAAATCTAAACAAGTCAGAAAACTTGCTTTAAACCCAGAAACTCTCTGACTACAGAGTTTCCAATGCAGCAAAGGAATCTGGGTAAGATATGCAAATGAGGTTCACAATGACTCACCTTTTTACTTTTAGCCTGCTTTTTAAAGACAGACTTCCCTTTACGCCATAGCACTGCTGCATTACACAGCTTTTATGCTTAGCTAGGGTTAGTACAGTGATTCTAACCAATCCCAGGACAGCTGTTTCGTGGTTTTTGCCACTCATCAGCTGGGAGTAGGTTGAATCACTGCTTGGTAAAGTTCATTTCTGGGGGAAATTCAACAATAATTAAAAATATGGGGAGGCGAAAAGTGAGTTTAAAATCCTCCACTAAATACAAAATATAGAGAAAATAACTCATTGTGTAAACCATTTACAAATCTAAACAAGTCAGAAAACTTGCTTTAAACCCAGAAACTCTCTGACTACAGAGTTTCCAATGCAGCAAAGGAATCTGGGTAAGATATGCAAATGAGGTTCACAATGACTCACCTTTTTACTTTTAGCCTGCTTTTTAAAGACAGACTTCCCTTTACGCCATAGCACTGCTGCATTACACAGCTTTTATGCTTAGCTAGGGTTAGTACAGTGATTCTAACCAATCCCAGGACAGCTGTTTCGTGGTTTTTGCCACTCATCAGCTGGGAGTAGGTTGAATCACTGCTTGGTAAAGTTCATTTCTGGGGGAAATTCAACAATAATTAAAAATATGGGGAGGCGAAAAGTGAGTTTAAAATCCTCCACTAAATACAAAATATAGAGAAAATAACTCATTGTGTAAACCATTTACAAATCTAAACAAGTCAGAAAACTTGCTTTAAACCCAGAAACTCTCTGACTACAGAGTTTCCAATGCAGCAAAGGAATCTGGGTAAGATATGCAAATGAGGTTCACAATGACTCACCTTTTTACTTTTAGCCTGCTTTTTAAAGACAGACTTCCCTTTACGCCATAGCACTGCTGCATTACACAGCTTTTATGCTTAGCTAGGGTTAGTACAGTGATTCTAACCAATCCCAGGACAGCTGTTTCGTGGTTTTTGCCACTCATCAGCTGGGAGTAGGTTGAATCACTGCTTGGTAAAGTTCATTTCTGGGGGAAATTCAACAATAATTAAAAATATGGGGAGGCGAAAAGTGAGTTTAAAATCCTCCACTAAATACAAAATATAGAGAAAATAACTCATTGTGTAAACCATTTACAAATCTAAACAAGTCAGAAAACTTGCTTTAAACCCAGAAACTCTCTGACTACAGAGTTTCCAATGCAGCAAAGGAATCTGGGTAAGATATGCAAATGAGGTTCACAATGACTCACCTTTTTACTTTTAGCCTGCTTTTTAAAGACAGACTTCCCTTTACGCTATAGCACTGCTGCATTACACAGCTTTTATGCTTAGCTAGGGTTAGTACAGTGATTCTAACCAATCCCAGGACAGCTGTTTCGTGGTTTTTGCCACTGAATTTCCCCCAGAAATGAACTTTACCAAGCAGTGATTCAACCTACTCCCAGCTGATGAGTGGCAAAAACCACGAAACAGCTGTCCTGGGATTGGTTAGAATCACTGTACTAACCCTAGCTAAGCATAAAAGCTGTGTAATGCAGCAGTGCTATGGCGTAAAGGGAAGTCTGTCTTTAAAAAGCAGGCTAAAAGTAAAAAGGTGAGTCATTGTGAACCTCATTTGCATATCTTACCCAGATTCCTTTGCTGCATTGGAAACTCTGTAGTCAGAGAGTTTCTGGGTTTAAAGCAAGTTTTCTGACTTGTTTAGATTTGTAAATGGTTTACACAATGAGTTATTTTCTCTATATTTTGTATTTAGTGGAGGATTTTAAACTCACTTTTCGCCTCCCCATATTTTTAATTATTGTTGAATTTCCCCCAGAAATGAACTTTACCAAGCAGTGATTCAACCTACTCCCAGCTGATGAGTGGCAAAAACCACGAAACAGCTGTCCTGGGATTGGTTAGAATCACTGTACTAACCCTAGCTAAGCATAAAAGCTGTGTAATGCAGCAGTGCTATGGCGTAAAGGGAAGTCTGTCTTTAAAAAGCAGGCTAAAAGTAAAAAGGTGAGTCATTGTGAACCTCATTTGCATATCTTACCCAGATTCCTTTGCTGCATTGGAAACTCTGTAGTCAGAGAGTTTCTGGGTTTAAAGCAAGTTTTCTGACTTGTTTAGATTTGTAAATGGTTTACACAATGAGTTATTTTCTCTATATTTTGTATTTAGTGGAGGATTTTAAACTCACTTTTCGCCTCCCCATATTTTTAATTATTGTTGATATGGTATATAAACTCCTCATTTATCAAGTATTTTAGTGGTATTATCAGGGTTTGTCTAGGCATCAGCTTCCCTATCCGCTGTATCTAAGTCCATTGTTGTTTGGTCAATTGTGTAGATTTGTTGTGATAGATCTCTAGGTCCTTATTCTTTATGTTACCCCAGAGAATATCCTTGGGTTCCTCCATTCCCCCCATAGCAGCCTCCAAGGCAGGCCAGAGAACATCTTTTTGTTTTCTCCCAAGTATTGAATTTTGCGCTAGTCTAGCTGCTGTATAATAGTCATGCAAATTGGGAGCTCCCACCCTCCCCCAATTGTCTATGTCTTGTCAGGATTTGATGTGGGATCCTCGGGTGTTTATTGTCCCTCAGAAATCTGTGTATGTCTCTTTGTAGATTATCTAAATCTGATCTGTTAACTTTAATTGGGAGGACCCTGAACAGATAAAGAATTCTGGGCAGGATCGTCATCTTGACAGCAGACAGTCTCCCATACCAGGAGAATCCCATTTTCCTCCACCTTCCCATGTCTGATCTAATTGCTTTGTATAGGGGAAAATAATTTGCAGCATATAATTTAGAGGAGTGAGTAGTCAGTTTTATCCCCAGGTATTTTAGCCCGTCTAATACCCACTTGAAGTCAAAATTCGTTTCAATTGCCTTCATGGTATGTTTGGGTATCGATAGGGGGAGTGCTTTGCACTTGTCCACATTAATTTTATAACCCGATATCTGGGAGAATAATTGTATGGCGTGATATACATGTGGCAGCGAGATGAGTGGTTTCGAAATGGTTAGCAACACATCGTCTGCGAACAAGGTAATTTTATGATGTATCTTCCCTACCTCCAGTCCCCAAATATCAGGACAGTTACGTATATATGCAGCTAAGGGTTCTATGCATAGCGCAAAGATTAAGGGTGAAAGAGGACATCCCTGTTGTGTGCCATTAAGTATATGTATGGTCTCAGACTGGTGTCCGATTGCTCTGACCTGGGCCGTGGGTGTTGAGTATAATCCCTCAATAGCTTTCATAAACCATCCCTCAAAACCCATTAGTGACAGCAATCTCATCATATATTTCCAATCAACCCGGTCGAATGCCTTCTCCGCATCCAAAGATAGGATCAGAGAAGGCATCCCCCTGTCCCGAAGAAAGTCAATAACCGATACCATTCTACGAATATTGTCGGGGGCCTCCCTGTCCTTGATAAATCCAACTTGATCAGGATGTATGATTGAGGGCAGGATGTGTTTCAATCTATTAGCTAGTATTTTTGTAACTATCTTAAGGTCCTGGTTGATAAGGGAAATCAGTCTATAATTAGCGCAAAGATGGGGGTCCTTTCCCTGTTTTGGTATCAAAGGCTTGGATTTATTCCAGACTGGAGATGGTTTCCAAACTGATACCGCTCCTGAGGGTGAAGGATCAGGCTTTTGTTCCTTATTGTGATGAAAGGAACGAAAACGATTATTAGACCTAAATTTACCTTTAGATTTTTTATCCTGTGGTAAAAAAGTTCCTTTTCCTCCAGTAACAGTTGAGATAATAGAATCCAACTGTGAACCAAATAATTTATTACCCTGGAAAGAAAGGGAAAGCAAAGTTGACTTAGAAGACATATCAGCATTCCAAGTTTTAAGCCATAAAGCTCTTCTAGCTAAAATAGCTAGAGACATATACCTGACATCAACCCTAATGATATCAAAGATGGCATCACAACTAAAATTATTAGCATGTTGAAGAAGATTAACAATGCTATGAGAATTATGATCTGTTACTTGTTGCGCTAAAGCTTCTAACCAAAAAGTTGAAGCTGCAGCAACATCCGCTAAAGATATAGCAGGTCTAAGAAGATTACCTGAACATAAGTGGCTTTTCTTAGAAAGGATTCAATTTTCCTATCTAAAGGATCTTTAAAGGAAGTACTATCTGCCGTAGGAATAGTAGTACGTTTAGCAAGAGTAGAGATAGCCCCATCAACTTAGGGATTTTGTCCCAAAACTCTAATCTGTCAGATGGCACAGGATATAATTGCTTAAAACGTTTAGAAGGAGTAAATGAATTACCCAAATTATTCCATTCCCTGGAGATTACTTCAGAAATAGCATCAGGGACAGGAAAAACTTCTGGAATAACTACAGGAGATTTAAAAACCTTATTTAAACGTTTAGATTTAGTATCAAGAGGACCAGAATCCTCTATTTCTAATGAAATTAAGACCTCTTTAAGTAAAGAACGAATAAATTCCATTTTGAACAAATATGAAGATTTATCAGCATCAACCTCTGAAACAGAATCCTCTGAACCAGAGGAATCATTATCAGAATCAGAATGATGATGTTCATTTAAAAATTCCTCTGAAAAATGAGAAGTTTTAAAGGACCTTTTACGTTTACTAGAAGGAGGAATAACAGACATAGCCTTCTTAATGGATTTAGAAACAAAATCTCTTATGTTAACAGGAACACTGAGCATTAGATGTTGATGGAACAACAACAGGTAATGTAACATTACTAAAGGAAATATCTGCATTAACAAGTTTGTCATGACATTCATTACAAACAACAGCTGGAGGAACAGATACCACAAGTTTACAGCAAATACACTTAACTTTGGTAGATCCAGAACCAGGCAGTGATTTTCCAGAAGTATCTTCTGACTCAGGGTCAATCTGGGACATCTTGCAATATGTAATAGAAAAAACAACATATAAAGCAAAATTGATCAAATTCCTTAAATGACAGTTTCAGGAATGGGAAAAAATGCCAGTGAACAAGCTTCTAGCAAGCAGAAGCAATAAACAATGAGACTTAAATAATGTGGAGACAATAGTGACGCCCATAATTTTTAGCGCCAAAAAAGACGCCCACATTATTTGGCGCCTAAATGCTTTTGGCGCCAAAAATGACGCCACATCCGGTAATCGCCGACACTTTTGGCGCAAAAAAACGTCAAAAAATGACGCAACTTCCGGTGACACGTATGACGGCGGAAACAAAGAAAAATTTTTTTTGCGCCAAAAAAGTCCGCGCCAAGAATGACGCAATAAAATGAAGCATTTTCAGCCCCCGTGAGCCTAACACCCCACAGGGAAAAAAGTCACATTTTAAGGTAAGAAAAAAATTGATTTATTCATATGCATTATCCCAAATATGAAACTGACTGTCTGAAATAAGGAACGTTGAACATCCTGAATCAAGGCAAATAAATGTTTAAACACATATATTTAGAACTTTATATAAAAGTGCCCAACCATAGCTTAGAGTGTCACAAAAATAAGACTTACTTACCCCAGGACACTCATCTACATGAAGTAGAAAGCCAAACCAGTACTGAAACGAGAATCAGCAGAGGTAATGGTATATATAAGAGTATATCGTCGATCTGAAAAGGGAGGTAAGAGATGAATCTCTACGACCGATAACAGAGAACCTATGAAATAGACCCCGTAGAAGGAGATCATTGAATTCAAATAGGCAATACTCTCTTCACATCCCTCTGACATTCACTGCACTCTGAGAGGAAAACCGGGCTCCAACCTGCTGCGGAGCGCATATCAACGTAGAATCTAGCACAAACTTACTTCACCACCTCCATAGGAGGCAAAGTTTGTAAAACTGATTTGTGGGTGTGGTGAGGGGTGTATTTATAGGCATTTTGAGGTTTGGGAAACTTTGCCCCTCCTGGTAGGAATGTATATCCCATACGTCACTAGCTCATGGACTCTTGCTAATTACATGAAAGAAATATATATTATTTTGGACACTTGGATATTCTGCACTTTTATTGGATTTTTTTTTACATTTTTTTTTAATTATTTTTTTCACTAATTTTTTAACTTTTTTCACATTTTTAACGTTTACACGTTTCTCACTCAGGTATTCAATACCAGCCCTTAATACTGGCCCCTTTTTTTCATTACAATTATCCCGCTGGAGGATATAACATCAACCATTGTATTTTTGCATAGTGTTAAAACAATTGTATTTCAATACCAAAAAGTGTGCTTTTGTATAGTGTTAAAACAACTGTATTACTGCATAGTATTAATATTTATAAACCTCTAAGCTATTGTTTATTTTTTTCATCCATCCATATCAAGTCACTTTCATAACTTTTTTTTTCCCAAAGAGCTTTATTTGAGAAGAAAGAAAAGCATCATACATACATTTTAAATGCAGTTTAGGGTTTACAAAGCTTACCCGTACAATCAACAAAGAAAAAAGAAACAAAAATCATATAATGTACTTGCAAGGGCAAAGATTCATAGGCCCCAAAGCCATGAGCTCCGGGCTAATCAAGCAGATGTATGTAGGTAACAAAATACTAAGCTCCACATTTTCCATTTTCCTAACATTTCCTTGTAGTAATTTCGTACAACATTTATCAAAACAGTGAACAAGGAATCAACGGTAACTTCACGAAAGTCCTTCAGGTACATATTTTGAATGTTAACTGTGATTGCAAGATCTTTCATCAATTAGGGCACAGTCAGAGAGTATATAAATTAAAATACAAGAAAGGGAAGAGTGTGGGGATGGGGTTTAAAAAAAACAAAAAAAACGCACTCCCATACCCCCACTGCTAAAACTTAATGCTTATGTCTCAGAGGCAACTCCATATCACAAGTCGAGCAGCGTTTCATACAGATCAGCCTTAGCTACACAAATGTAATGGTATTTTTCCAGCCGCAGAAGACCACAGCCACTCTGTTTCCAGTCAGCAATTGTGGAAATTTGCACAGCAAACAGGAATTAGGGTCATTGCCCCTGTCAGCATCAGTACAAGGAGTGTTTTTTTTAATGGGGTTTCATAATTTAAATGGGAAGTGAAAGAGCAGGGTTTTAGGTAACTTTGGAATGTCTACTTCTAAAATTTGCTTCATCTCCACCCATATGGCAGACCAGAAACTCTCCATCAGGGGGCAGTCCCACCAAATATGCAGTATTACAGTGCCTAACCCACCACATCCCCTCCAGCATCTATCTGATGTATTTGGATATATTGTCTTGAGTCGAGACGGTGTGAGATACTATCTACTTAGTAGCTTGTAATGAGATTCTTGCGTGCGAGCAGAGACCGAGACAGTCTTAGCGGCCTAGAATATCCGCTGCCACTTTCTCTATGCCACATTCTTGTGTAGGTTGGGAGGGGGCTGTCTCTGGGCTGCAGTAAAAGTTTGTATATTAAAGAGGACAGGTGCAGAATGGCAGTATGATGTGTGCACAATTTCTCTAATGGAGTGGGGTCTCTGAAGAATTGTTGCTTATGTTTGTGGGTGGAAATATAATGCCTAATTTGTAAGTAAACAAACCATGGGAGTGGGAGATCAGGGAGCAAATCCAAGACCTCCTCTCTTGTCTTCACTCTCCCATTAATGACAAAACAGCATACCTTATTATTGTGTACATATGCATGTATAGACGGTATTCTGACCTGTATGGGAATCTCTAGATTATCATATTCCGGGGTCAGTGGAGAGTATGTAGTTGAGATGTGTGATACAGTTCGTATTGTCCTGTCCCACTCAAGGAACAGCTCCTCTAACAGGGGATAAGAGGGAATGTTCGGCGTTCTATGTTTTCCCGTCTTCCATAGTAGGGAGGCAAGGTCGTCTGCACGGAGAATGAAAGTCTAAGACTATCCAGTCTTTCTGTGTACCCCTCTGGCACCACTCAACCACTCTCTGAAGCAGGATGGCCCTTCTGTACAAGCAGAAATTAGGAAGTCCCAACCCGCCTCCCTCTCTGGGTAGGTACATTGTCTTTCTGTTTACCCTAGGTCTTATGCCCTTCCAAATATATTCCTCAATTAGGTGTTGCAATGAGGGAAGAAACAAGTGGGGAAGGGGGAGCGGAACTGTTTGAAAAAGATATAATATCTTTGGGAGGACATTCATCTTAATCACATTGATCCTTCCCAGCCAGGAGATCGTTTTGTGTCTCCACACCAAGAGGTTATTTGAAATTTCCCTCTTAAGGACCATGTAATTAGCCTCAAATACATATGTTGTAGAGGCAGCAATGTTAATGCCTAGATATTTCAGGTATTTAGTGTTAATCACAAAAGGACAGTGGACCCTAAGCCAGGCTTTAGTGGTCTGTGGTAACGCGATTCCCAGTAGTTCCGATTTAGAATTATTAAAAAGAAAGTCTGACACCTCCCCTTACCTTTCAAACTCATCCAGAAGGGCGGGGATAGATGTTTTGACATTGGTAAGTGTGAATAACAGGTCATCGGCATACATTGAATATTACTGGCCAACGCCTCTATAGAAATGGCGATAAGCAGGGGTGACAATGGGCACCCCTGCCTAGTTCCATTGGTGATATTAAACGGCTCAGAAAGAATATGATTTACTTTGATCTGGGCGTTGGGCGAGGAATATAGGGTGAATACCGTTTTTATGAACATATCCCCAAATCTAATTTTTTCCAGGGTGTTCCTAAGGAACTGCCAACTCACTCTGTCAAATGCTTTTTCGGCGTCAGTAGATAACAGAGCAAGTGGCACCTGATTGGCTGTGGAATATGCTTTTAGTTGTAACATTTTAAGGGTATTATCCCTCGCCTCCCTCCCCGGGACAAACCCCACCTGGTCCAGAGAAATCAAAAATGGAAGGAACTTATTCACCCTATTAGCTAACACCTTTGCCAAGATCTTTACATCAGTGTTAAGTAGCGAAATCGGCCTATAATTTTGAGTTTTATTTGCCGTTTTCCCCGGCTTTGGTATAACCGTGATATAAGCCACCAACATAGATAGTGGCAATGTCTCCAAGCTAGGTAGCTCTTGAAACAAGTCTTGTAAATGGGGTAGTAGGATGGGTTAGAATGTTTTGTAATATTTAGCTCCAAACCCATCAGGGCCGGGGCTTTTCCTGTTAGGCAGTTCCTTCAAAGCTATCTGTATCTCCTCAAGAGCAAGAGGAGACTCCAGGTAATCTATCGCGTCCTGCTCTAATGTTGGTAACTGTGTGTTTGCTAGATATTCCTGTGCTAAGCAGTGATCTATATCCCTTCCTGGTGGGGGCACGCGTGAGTCTGATTCGAGATTATATAACTTACTGTAGTATGACCGAAAGGCTTCCGCTATCTTAGAGCTGTCTTTGTAAACTCTATCGTCTCCCTCTTGAATTGTAAATACATGTGTTTTTAGTTGTGAGCGACGTATCGCTCTGGCTAGTAATTTGCCGGCCTTATCGCCTCCCTCATAATATTTTTGTTTTAGGTGTAAGGCTTTACGCTGGTTGTCATCCTGCAGTAATTGTTTGAAGTCAGCCCTAGCCTTAACAAGTTCGGATTCTAGTTCTTTGTCATGTAGATGCTTTTTGTGCTGTTCCTCTAATGTCATGATCTTACGTAAGATGAGGTTATACTTTGCCCTATTTTGTTTTGTAATATTGGCTTTGTGTTTTATGAAGTGACCTCTGATGACACTTTGTGTGCTTTCCAAATGGTGGGTAGTGTAAGGTCGTCTGTCACATTCAGATCAAAGTATTCTTGTAGCTTTAAGGCTATGTCATCTGTAACTGTTGGATTATTTAGAAGCATGTCATCTAAATGCCAAATGAAGGGGGTGCTAGGTTTATCTGGCCACATCATCTCAAATGAGACTGGTGCATGGTCAGACCATGTGATGGGGGATATGTCACTACGTGTAATGTATGCAATGCCCTGCGAGTCAGTAAAGAAGTAATCGATAAGTGTGTATTTTTGGTGCAGGCTAGAGTAGTAAGTGAAGTCAGTGCCTTTTGGGTGCAAAGTATGCCAAATGTTGTGAAGAAGGTGACCTCTCAAAATAGTAGAAATTTGTTTTAGGACGTGGTGGGGAACACTAGAAATACCATTGGAGGTGTCTACCCCTGAATGATGCGGAGCATTAAAATCCCCCCCAGAATCAACACTCCCCTAGATACTTCACAAAGCATGCCCGACAGGGTTTTAAAAAAGTTATGTTGAACCGTGTTTGGAGCATAGACATTGGCCAAAGTAACAGGTCTTTCATACAGCAAGCCTACCACTAATAATAGCCTACCATCCTTGTCTCTTTCAATCCTCTGCGGCTGGAAGGGAACCCTATGGTGTATGAGTATACCCACCCCATTCTGCTTTCTGGGTCCTGAGGAGAAAAAAGCTGTGGGGTATTTACAGTTATACCATTTAGGTTCTTTATGTTTCATGAAATGGGACTCGCAATTTATGTAGTTCTCGAGATACTATGGATCTTTTTCCTGGGCTATTCGATCCCTTAACATGGATCATGACAGCTTTAAGGGGATGGTCTCTCGAGGTGTATTGTGAGGTAATCATTATATTATGTAGCTTGGAGGGGAGGGGAAAAAGGTAAAGAAAAGAAAAACACAAAACTCTCAATGACTGTGCTCCCGTGATATACTTATGTTATTCACAAGTAGGTAGTAAAGAAATATTTACAATCTTTGCCAATATATTCTGTATGCACAAAAGTATCAACAGTTGTCTAGGAGAACAACAAGTAATTCTTGCAGTTACAATACACCTATACCAATGTGTCAAACTTACAAGTTACTCTAGAGGGTATGTGCCTTTAGCTGACCCACATATAAAGGTAAATATAAGGCCAAACAGGTAAACAAGTTATAACATTGTCATATGTAAAAACTGTAAACATAAGAGATTAAATGACAATAGTAATGGGTGAACCAAGTGGGGGGGTTACATAGGGGTGTAGAAGTGGCACCATTTTTAGTAGGGATGCACTGAAATTGTGGCCGCAGAAAATTTCGGCCGAAAATGGCATTTTTGGCTATTTCGTTTTTCGTTTTTTTTGCCTCATATTTTCGGTAAAATTATTGTATAGCATGTTTCAAATTTGATGCTAGCCTAGAGCTGCTCTTTAAGTTTATTACTTGACTTTCTGTTCTGCATATAATGAGTTTTCTAGGACTATACTTTATTTGGATAATTGGTAAAAAAAACCTGTTAAATATGATTCTGTTACATAGAACTAAATTAAGAATAATACAGTATATTGATATTTATAATTGTTTTAAGTAGGGATGCACCAAAATTTTGGTCGCAGAAATATTTTGGCCAAAAATTGCATTATTTGTTGCCTGTTTTTTTTTTTTTTTTTTTCTTGGTAAAATTATTGTGTAGCATATTATTGTTTTAAGATATTTTTGTCCAATTTTAGTGTGTTACTTTCAATAAAAAGGTTAGCTTTTTTATTGGCTCTAATTATGCAAAAAAATAAAATAAAAAAGATTAATTTGAAAAAATACATTTTCGGTATCAGTTTCGTGCATCCCGGATTTTCGGATTCGGTTTCGGTCCAGAATTTTCATTTCGGTGCATCACTAATTTTTAGTGCATCATAGGAAACAAACTGTGGCATAAAGTGTTAGTATCACAAAATAAATCAAACATTTTCCTATGTTATAGACATGGATGAAATCATGAATCTGAATTCTTCATCATTTTGTTATCCTGTAGGGTTGAGGTTAGAAATTTTAGATCCCTTCGCTTTTGGAGAGTTGCGGGTCTGATGTCCGAGAAAACCTGAAGCGTGATGCCTGCATGTGTGATAGGGTGCTTACTTCTACTGTGCCTTAGTATCTCCTCTTTCTCTTTATAATTCAGTATCCTAAGGATGACATCTCTTGGGGTTGCCTTGGGTGATGGCTTCGGGCGTAAAGCCCTATGAGCTCTCTCAATAGTGACCTCAGGTGACATAGGGGTTCCTTTGATCAGGCGGAAGAGGTCCTGGAGATAACCTGGCAAAGCAGTGGGGTTGATGACTTTGGGAATACCCTGTATACAAAGGTTATTCCACTGACTCCGGTTGTCCAAGTCTTCTATACGATCTAGCAGGTTTTGTACCACATTGGTATTATGTTGCATTTGCGAGGAGGAATCCCTCACCTTTTCCTGCAATGTTTCATGAGAGTGCTCAATACTTGAGCACTCAAGTATTGTGACTCTTTGAAATAGTTCAGAGACATCCCTGCGTATGAAATGAGGAAAGAAGAGCACGCTGGGTCATCAGAGTATATCCACCAATTTATTGGGATACAGGCTTGGTCAGCAAGATAAACTCTTTATCGGACGCGTTTCGCGCATGCGTACATGCGCTTCATCAGCTGTGAGCGTGGCTGCACTCTTCAAATAGTTACTCATATTCCTAGTTTTGGCTCCTTTGTCAGGGATACCAGTTTTTTTCTGTACCATGTATAGTTGTTCTTATTACTACTCAGTGTACTAGATTTGTATGCCCCAGGGTATCCTGAGAGTTCCAGGTGTGGTCTTATAGGGGTAAACCACCAGATTAGAGCACAAGCAGTCTCCACACAGAGGGCTGAAGTATCTAAAAGCACCCCACTAACTCTGCGCATATCACTAATGTTCCCTGTATAAGGAGTATTCTGCCAGTCCCCAAACTAGATATCTGTGTCCCTGCTTGTGTTTATGCCCAGTGTTGTCTTTGCAGGCACTTACCACGGACCGCGGAATGGATACGTGTTCCAGGTTGGTCTGGGCAAATCGCTCGATTGCTGTGATAAAGTCCGTCTCTCAGAGGGGCCAGTGCGCCACCTGTTACCTTTGTCCGTAGTACTTTCCGGGTACCTGAGGTCAGTAAAAGCCAGTGTAGAGAGCCTTGCCTCTTATAATGTAGAATCGCTGTTCCATTGCTGCGCACACTACTGCAGCAGGGCTTGCTGCCCAGTCTGAAGATCCGTCCTAGCTATGATATCTTGCAGCTCCGGGTCAGGTATATCACCTGATCTGGTTTGTGTAAGGGTCCCTTCGGTTCATGGGGTAGGTTTTGGGAGTGTTTGTGCCTTTGTTATGACATTGGAAGCTTTAGAGCCAACTTTCAGCTCAGGAGCTCTAGCAAGAAACGGCCATTCTCCTGAACGGCTAAGCTCCGTCCCCCATTTTCATAACTTTTATCATTTTCATCATTGTATTTTTGGATTGGGATCAATAAATCTGTTTTGAATAGTATTTGAACCATCCATCATGGTCTTTATATAGGGATATACACATTTGAGTACCACTTATTATTAGTGAATTTGAATTTAAAAAAGGTTATAATCCACTAGTGGATACACACGTATGTTCTAATACACACTATCTTGTATATAAGGTAGTCTATCTGTTTATTATCAGATAATTAATGAGACCATTGAATCTAATACGCTCTGCTAAAGTCTGCTCTTTTTAATTGTGTTAGTCTGCTTTTTTAACAATTTTTTAACAAATTTGCTTTTTCCTGTTAAATATACATTAGCCATTTTGGCGCTCCTATATTGCATCTATCTGTACCATATAACCAAGATCTGGATAGGGGGTCTTTTATAGTGTAGCGTGTATAAAACCATGTGCAGTCTTCTACATATTGTTATACTGATTTGTTATTCTTCCCTATGAAACTACCACTGTAGCTGGAGCAAGAAAGACAGCAAGATCTCTGTATGAGAGTTTGCTTGTTGAAAAGATGGCGCCTGAACCATTATGACGCCCAGGAAGAGCACCACAGCAATTCCCTGAAACTCGATCACTGCCAATATAGCCCCCTCTAAGAGCCATGGCCAAAGGGAAGAGGCACAAACTGAAAGTGTTTGACTGAAAAGCAAAACTCAGGAACTTGAAAATACGCATCCTCCAGGTCTATGATCACCTTAAACTGACCCTCCTAAACCAAAGGAAGAATGGAACCACTGGTTTCCATTTGAAGAACAGTATCCTGAGACAACTTGGTGAGACACTTTAGGTCTACCAAAGGATGAAAAATTCCCTCTCTTTCGGGAACCACAAACAGGAATAAATAAAATCCTAGACCTTGTTCCCTTACAGGAAGTGGAACTATCACTCACAGGGAAGAGAAGTCAAAAACACACTACAAAAATGCCTCACTGTTATCTGGCATGCAGATGAAATTGAGAGGTGGAACCTGCCTCAGGGAGGGAAGGAATGACTACTATGTAGTAACCCTGAGATACTATGTCCACAGCCTATCTGGGACATTTCGTATCCATGTTTGAAGACAAACAGAGAGATTCAAACCCCCACTTGGAATTATCCCGGATAAAGGGCAAAACTCCTTTAGGTTTATTCATCTTGTCTTGTGGTAGAAAAGATCCTTTTCCATCCTCAATATTAGAACTATTCCTGTCATATCAGGACCAAACAAGGTCTTACCCTTGTACGGAAGCACCAGAAACTTGGACTGAGAGGAAAAATCCACTGTCCACAACGCCCCGCGAACTAGTACAGCGAAACCAGATATCTTGGCTCCCGCTGAAAAACTTGCATGGTAGCATCAGAAATAAAAGAATTGGCTAGCTTAAGAGCCTTAATTCTGTAATGGATGTCTTCCAAAGGATTCTCTACCAAATTGGAATCAGACAAGGCATTGCACCAATAAGATGCCGCACTTGACACAGTGGCAATACAAACTTCCATGTAAGCCACCAGCTTAGTCCATTGATCCGGAAACGAACAGCTATCCTCTTTAGGAATCATAGTTTTCTTAGCCAGAGTAGAAATGCCCTACTAATTTAGGCACTGTGCACCCTGATATTTAATGGAGACAGCATCAGGAAACATCTTTAGGGATTGACAACGACAGGCATATTGGAGTCGCCCCAAAGTAGCCAAAACCCTCTTTAACAATACACAAAGGTGTTCAAGCTTAATCTGAAGGATACAACTTCCGCATCAGATGAAGGAATTATACTGTCCGAATCTGAGATTTCACCCTCAGAGACTACTGTCATTTCCTCCTCAGCAGACTAATGTGGAAGGACAATCTGAGTAGCAGCAGATAGGACAGAAACCTTACTATCTGAATCTGTTATGTTCCTTTTGCATCTTCCATTAAACACAGGAAAAGCAGATAATGCCGCAGATACCGCTAAAGATACCTGCACAGCAATTTCTGCAGGCAAATAAACTCCTCCAGGAGATTGACAGGAACCGCAGGGCACTGCATGTGACGCCATTGTGGCTTGGGACGTATCAGGAGAAGAATGAGGCATTGCCTAAACAGCATCATCCTGAGAGACATTGGGTGCAGCGACAACAATCTATCTCTACCTGAGAAACATCTAACTAAGCAAGCAGCACAAAATTGCATAATTAAACAAACTAAACACAGAAACCTCCATGTTCATTTCACTTTTATTTTATATGTAAAAGATGTAAATTGATATGTACTTATACTTTAAAAAGGATACTGAAAATCCTAAACCTCAGAGGCTGAGTAGATACACCTATGTACTGTCTCTTTAAATTGTAAAGGTGAAAGTTCCCCAATGAAACACTGAAACTTTAGCGTCTTCCAATGGGTTAAATACTAAGGCATTATGGTAAAAGTATTTATATACAATGTAGGAGAGAAATAGTACAGGACTGAGGTACAAACAGCCAAGGAAAACATAGCAGAACTGCCGATCTTGTGTTGAACAGGAAAACAATTTGATTTCGCATTAGACGCCATTCCGCTGCTGACAAGACAGAGACTAATAAGTCCGGCAGGAGGACGGCTACATGGTGTGAAAGGAAGCCACTACTCACAGAGACCTGTAGAAAAAAAGAAAGGACAGAGTAAACCTACTCTGGCTTTCTATACCCTGGGCAGCAATTATGTTAGGAAAACGCAGCAAGGCCCACCTCACAAGTTCCTAACTGCTTTAAAGCCACCACTGCCCTACTGAAGAGACTAACGTGGAGTACGGCTAGACCCAATCTTGAAAGGAAAGATCAGAGTAAACCTACTCTGGCTTTCAAACTAGTTAAAATCTTGCTTGAAGTAAATGAAATCCAATTTTCTTCAGACACCAAAACTTCACCTCCTCCATACACCAAGGCAAAGAGAATGACTGGGGTTTGTGAAAGGGAAGTGATACTTAACAGTTTAACTGTGGTGCTCTTTACCTCCTCCTGCTGGCCAGGAGTGCTATTCCCAACAGTAATTGATGACGTTGTGAACTCACCATACCTTAGGAAAGAAATCAACATTCTTAACTTCTGCAAATAACCAAAGTGCTGCAGCATCAATGTTCCCTCTAATTTTTTTGACTGTGCAAATTTTTAACTTTATACTTCAATGTAGTTCAACTTTGTCACGTATACCAGGCTGCAAGGGTTAAACCCCTACCCCATACTACCTCACCCCCCCCCCACACTGGTTCTTGGCAGTTTTGGGCTCCTCAGAGCAACCAGGATCCCCCAGACATTTTCTTTTGTAAGAATTTGTTTGTAAACCTGATCTTGAAAGAGCTGGTCTCTGACCGACCCCTAGATCTACCAGCCGGCCGCCGCACCCAGCATCCTCCGGAGATCTTTACCTCTGGCTGCTTCAGAGGTCTCTTGCCCCAGAGCTCCGCTCTTTTGTGGATTGGTACCCCTTGGGAAGGGTAAGATGTGGGCCAATTGCTGTAGGTGAGCTCCATAAGGAACCAGGGTTTCTGAGCCCTATTCAGCAGACGGACGGCCACAGCAGCTCGGATTCCCGGCCCCCTTTAACCCAGGTCGCTCCAGCGGCCCCTCCTCCTAGGGCTCCTCTCTTTTGGGGACTGATACCTCTCAGGGAGGACTAGAGTTAGGGTGACTTCCAGGGGTGAGCCCTCTTAGGAACTGGGGGTTTCCGACCTCCCCTCAATACCCATTTCCCAGTGGTCTTCCCGGTAAATGCTAGGTAGCCCCTAACTCCAACCCCCAGTAATGGATCAAGGTCGCTTCTTGGACTGAAGCAACTGGGGGCCAAGGGCTGGAAGTGCTGCCGCTTCCCCGGGATCACCCCGAATGCACCCTCACTGTACTGCTGGACACTGAGGGCCATTTTACATTATGGAAGTGCCAACCTGTCTGGAGGGGTGGGAATGGTGGGAGATTTGGACACGA